>NW_027189134.1:808787-858787 GCF_040958095.1 Procambarus clarkii
GGTTGCTATCCCGGAGCTGGCATTGGTGATATTATAAACAACATGAATGATATTATGGCTGGTAATGGGAACAATCCCATTATTTGCATTAGCGTGGGAGGAAATGATGTTGGTCGAGTCAGGAGTGAGGAACTGATTCAGAGGTATAAAACAGCCATAGAGTTAGTTAGGAGCAAGGGAGGAATCCCGATCATATGTGGCATTCTTCCAAGAAAGGGAGTGGGAAATGAATGGATATCGAGGGCACTTGGTGTCAATTGCCGGCTGGAAAGATATTGCAAATCAAATGCAATATCTTACATAGACAACTGGGAACACTTCTATGGAAGAAATGAAATGTATGCTCGTGATGGGGTGCATCTATCGAGAGCTGGGGTTGTTGCTGTTGCGAACTCGCTAGAAGAAGTGGTTAGAGGTGTTTGTTTGGGTTTAAACTGTTAGTAGATAGAGGTATGGGAATTGATTTGGAGGAAGGAGGTAATAAAAGTATGTGTTTGTGGGAGAAAGGAATTGGCAAAACGATCAGGGAAAGAGAAGGTCCGCAAAATAACAATTCACTTAGGGTATATTACACTAACAGTAGAAGTCTAAGAAATAAAATTAACGAATTAAATGCTCTTGTCTGCACAGAAAAAATAGATATTATTGCACTTACCGAAACGTGGATGAATGTAGAAAATAGAGAACTATTAGCTGAATATCAAATATATGGATTTAAACTATTTCACACAGATAGATATATTAGACGAGGAGGTGGAGTAAGCCATATATGTTAGGGACAATTTGAAATGTAGTCTCAAAGAGGGAATCAAAACAGAGCCACACACAGAAACTATTTGGATTTAATTAAACGAAAAAGCTAATATTATTATAATAGGAGTAATATATAGGCCACCAAATTTAGACAGAATGGAAGTAAAGCATCTATGGGATGAAATATCTAGAGCATCTAGATCTAACAGTATTTATGTCATGGGTGACTTTAATTTTAGCGGAATAAACTGGTTGAACAAAACAGGGAATAGTGAAGCAGAAGATTTTCTAGAATTAATTGACGATTGCTTTCTTACGCAACACATTAAGGAACCAACACGGGAAAATAATATTTTAGATTTAGTGTTAACTAACAGGGAAACGCAAATTAATGACATCGAAATAGGGAGTGAGCTAGGGAGCAGTGATCACAAAGAAATCAGATTTAGCATAGAATGGAATAGACCAGTAGGAGAAAATTCTGTTAAAGTGCCAGATTTTCGAAAAGCTGATTTTAATAGCCTAAGAAATTTTTTGGGTCAAATTGATTGGAAAGGCTTGGGTATGGGGTGTGGGCCGGTCTTGGAGCGAGACATGAACCCAGCGTTAGGTGACTTAAATGGGGATTTCGATGTGGATTCAATATATAACTTATTTAAGAATATTCTAAACAAAGCACAGGAACGTAGTATACCATACAAATTGAATAGATCGTATACTAATGACCCAAAGTGGATAACAAAGAATTTGAAGAACCTTATAGGTAAAAAGAGAGCTTGGTACAAAAGGATTAAAAATGGGGAGGTCACTTTAGAACAGGAATTCGTACAACTGGTTAGAAATGTTAAAAAAGAGATAAGGAAAGCAAAAAGGAACTATGAAGTTCGCATAGCAGGGCAAGCAAAGACAAATCCTAAAGGGTTTTTTCAGTTATATCGTACTAAGACTAGGGAAAGGATAGGTCCATTAAAAACTGAGACAGGTCAAATAACAGATAGTGATGAAGAGATGAGTAGTATTTTTAATAAATATTTTGTATCTGTATTTACTAAAGAGGAACTTAACAATATGCCTTCAGCCGAACAAGTCTATGTGGGTGGGGACGAGGACAGGTTGACGAGTTTAGCAGTTACCAGGGAGGATGTTCTTAAACAAATAGTAAAACTCAAACCAAACAAATCCCCAGGGCCGGATGAAGTGTTTGCTAGGGTGCTTAAAGAATGCAAAGAGGAGCTTTGTGACCCACTGTCAACCATATTTAATAAATCAATAGAGTCAGGCAGAGTGCCAGAGTTTTGGAAAGTTGCTAATGTGATACCAGTTTTTAAGAAAGGAGATAGATCACTTGCGTCTAACTATCGACCAATTAGCCTAACGTCTATTGTGGGAAAGTTACTCGAATCTATAATAGCAAATAAAATTCGTCTTCATCTTGAAAAACATAAATTAATAATTGAGTCGCAACATGGTTTTATAAATGGCCGTTCATGTTTAACAAATTTGTTATCTTTTTATTCTAGCATTGTTGAGGCAGTTGATAGTGGTAAGGATTGCGATGTTGTATACCTTGACTTTAGCAAAGCTTTTGATACAGTGCCACATGAAAGACTGATTAAAAAAATAGAGTCTCATGGTATTGGGGGTGCTATATTAAGCTGGATTAGGGCATGGCTATACCAAAGGAAACAGAGAGTTAGTATAAATGGAATCAAGTCAGAGTGGGAAAATGTTGTAAGTGGAGTGCCTCAAGGCTCTGTCCTGGGACCTCTGTTGTTTATAATATATATAAATGATTTAGATTCAGGTTTGAGTAGCAACATTTGCAAATTTGCCGATGATACGAAAATCGGTAGGGAAATTAATTCGGAGGAGGACTCACTATCACTTCAAGTTGATCTAGATAGGGTTTTGAAATGGTCAAAGGATTGGCAGATGCAGTTTAATGCTGATAAATGTAAAGTTCTGAGGTTAGGTAATGATGATAGAGTTACAAGATACGAGCTAGATGGTGTTGTGATTGCGAAGTCGGATTGCGAAAGGGATCTGGGAGTTATGATTAGTAAGAATTTAAAACAAAAGGATCAATGCATAAATGTTCGTAATAAGGCAAATCGGACACTTGGATTTATTAATCGCAGCGTTAGTAACAAGACACCTGGTGTGGTTCTCAAGCTATATCTTGCTCTAGTTAGGCCCCATTTAGATTATGCAGTTCAGTTTTGGTCGCCATATTATAGAATGGATATAAATTCACTTGAACGTGTCCAGCGTAGGATGACTAAGTTAATTCCCCAAATTAGAAATCTTTCATATGAAGAAAGATTAACAAAGCTTAAGTTGCATTCACTGGAAAGGCGAAGAGTTAGGGGTGACATGATAGAGGTTTACAAGTGGATGAATGGACATAACCGGGGGGATATTATTAGGGTATTAAAAGTATCAACACAGGACAGAACACGAAACAATGGATATAAATTGGATAAGTTTAGATTTAGGAAAGACTTGGGTAAATACTGGTTCAGTAACAGGGTTGTTGATTTGTGGAACCAATTGCCGCGTAACATTGTGGAGGTGGGGTCCCTCGATTGTTTCAAGCACGGGTTGGACAAGTATATGAGTGGGATTGGGTGGTTATAGAATAGGAGCTGCCTCGTATGGGCCAATAGGCCTTCTTCAGCCTTATGTTCTTATGTATCTTGTAACTCTATCATCATTACCTAGCCTCGGAACTTTACATTTATCAGCATTAAACTGCATCTGCCAATCTTTGACCATTTCAAAACCCTATTTAGATCAACTTGAAGTGATAGTGAGTCTTCTTCCAGGTTAATTTCTCTAAGGATTTTTGTATCATCTGCAAATTTGCAAATGTTGCTACTCAAACCTGAATCTAAATCATTTATATATATTAAAAACAACAGAGGATGGCATAGTTAATTCCCAATATTAGAAATCTTTCATAAGAAGAAAGATTAACAAAGCTTAAATTGCATTTACTGGAAAGGAGAAGAGTTAAGGGTGACAGGATAGAGGTTTACAAATGGATGAATGGACATAACAGAGGGGATATTAATAAGGTATTAAAAATATCAACACAAGACAGAACGCGAAACAATGGGTATAAATTGGATAAGTTTAGATTTAAGAACATATAAACAAAGGTAACTGCAGAAGGTCTATTGGCCGAGGCAGCTATTATCTATAACTACCCAATCCCACTCATAAACATTTAATTCCTTCATAATAACAAATTTAGATTTCTCCTGTAAATTAAATTGTTTAATTATGAGTGCATCTCAAACTGCTTTCAACACCACATCCAATGCAGATAATATTTCAACAAAATGCTTGACTACAGAAATTATATGTTAAATAAGGTTCTAGGAGGAACAAAAACAGAAAAATCTTACTCGTGCATATATGAAGAAAAAACAGATAAAACTTTGCGTTATCTTTGTTAAGATAAACAAATATTTATTTAACTTTGAACAATCTTGAGTTGTTGTACACTAACACCTCCCTTGTATTATCTTGTGCTACTTCACATGTCTAAGCTGCTTGCATCTCTTCCCACACTCTAGACACTCAAAGAGGACGATCACCAAAATGCACAAGCTCGTAAATGACGTATTATAGCTCCACGTGTTCTAAAATGTTTGCCACACTCGGCACATTCAAAAGGTCTTTCACCTGTATGCACCATCCTGTGAGTCTTCATCCCTACTAGATGCTTAAATCTCTTTCCACACTCTGGACACTGATGAGGTTTATCACTTGAATGCACTACCATGTGGTTCTTCATATTTCCAAGCAGATTGAATAGCTTCCCACACTCGGCACATTCAAAACGCCTTTCACCCGTATGCACCATCCTGTGAGTCTTCATAGAGTCAACACGTTTGAATCTCTTCCCACACTCTGGACACTCATAAGATTTGTCACCTGAATGCACAAGCATGTGACGTATTAGAACTCCATTTGTTCTAAATTTTTTGCCACACTTGGCACATTCAAAAGGTCTTTCACCTATATGCACCATCCTGTGAGTCTGCATACCTACACGATGATTGAATCTCTTTCCACACTCTGGACACTGATGAGGTTTGTCACCTGAATGCACTAACATGTGTTGCTGCATATTTCCAAGCTGATTGAATACCTTCCCACACTCTGGACACATATAAGGTTTTTCACCTGAATGCACTAACATGTGAGTCTTCATTTTTCCAGGAAACCTGAATACCTTTCCACACACTGGACATTGGTGAGTCTTCTTTATGAGAATTTTGTGAGAAGGTGTCCTCCTCCGGATGACTGCACAAGTGGTGATATCGAGCGTGGGGTACAGTGTCAATGTTGACGGTTATGCAAGGCTTGAATGTCGTTCCTTAGAGCTAGATTTGATGTTGACCAAACCACACACTAGAGAGTGAAGGGACGACGACGTTTAGGTCCGTTCATGACCATTCTCACGTCGATTGTGATGAGGGAAGTTGTTGTTTTTGACAATAAATAGGCAAGATAGAGGTGAGGAGAAGGAAATAATAGATTTCATTTCTTTTATTTATTATGCATCCCGTACCCATCCTGTGGGTTGTGGTGTAAAGGCTTAAAGTGGCACATAAATAGGTTCAGGAACTGAACCCTCTAGTTCGTTAAGCTAAGCAAAAACCAATCTTTTGACGCTAGTTACACTATTATTAATGCTATATATACATGTACACATACTCATACATACATGTACATATATATACATATACATACACATACTTATTCAATCACCTACTCAAATACACACATCGATAATCTTTGTATTACAAGTGATAGGACACTGGGATATATTATCCGAAGGGTTAGTAACAAGACACCTGGTGTTGTTCTTCATCTATATCTTGCTCTGGTTAGACCCCATTTAGGTTTTGCTGTTCAGTTTTGATCGCCGTACTATAGAATGGATATAAAATCATTTGTACGTATCCAGCGTAGGATGACAAAGTTAATTCCCAATATTAGAAATCTTTCATGTGAAGAAAGGATAACAAAGCTTAAATTGCATTCACTGGAAAGAGTTAAGGGTGACAGGATAGAGGTTTACAAGTGGATGAACGGACAAAGGGGATATTAATCAGGTATTAAAAGTATCAACACAAGACATAACGCGAAAGAATGGGTATAAATTGGATAAGTTTAGATTAAAGAACATAACTGCAGAAGGCTTATTGGCCCATACGAGGCAGCTCCTTTCTATAACCAACCCAACCCCACTCATATACATGTTCAACACACAGTAACATGTTGAAACAATCTAGGTACCCCACCTCCACCGCGATACGCGGTAATTGGTTCCACATATCAACAAAACTGTTACCGAACCAGTATTTACCCAAGTCTTTTCTAAACTAAATCTAAACTTATCCGTTGATTTTTGTATCATCGGCAAATTTGCAAATGTTGGTACTCAAACCTGAATCTAAATCATTTATATATATATTAAAAACAACAGAAGTCCCAATAGAGTTTAGCAATTACCAAGGAGGATGTAATTAACCAATTAGTAAAACTCAAACCAAACAAATCCCCAGGGCCGGATGAAGTGTTTGCCAGGGTGCTTAAAGAATGCAAAGAGGAACTTTGCGACCCACTGTCTACCATATTGAGTAAATCAATAGAGTCAGGCAGAGTGCCAGAGTTATGGAAAGTTGCTAATGTGATACCAGTTTTTAAGAACATAAATTATTGATTTAGTTATGTTAGTTTAGGTTAGGTTAAGATAGGTAGGGTTGGTTAGGTTCCGTCATATATTTACGTTAGTTTTAACTCATATTTAAAAAAAAAAAAACTCATACATATTGAAATGAATAGCTTTGTCATTTCATAAGAAAAAAAATTGAAAAATATTGAAATTCTGAAAAACTTAGTTTATTAGGCAAATTGGGCCTTGCATGGTAGGCGAAGAACTGTGTTCTGGCTAATAGGTACAACATATATATATATATATGTATATATATATATGTATATATATATATATGTATATATATATATATATATATATATATGTATATATATATATGTATATATATATATATGTATATATATATTATAAAATATAAGGCAACTGCAGAAGGCCTATAGGCCCATACGAGGCAGCTCCTATTTATATCCACCCCAATCCCACTCATATACATGTCCAACCTATGCTTGAAACAATCGAGGGACCCCACCTCCACCACGTTCCGCGGTAATTGGTTCAACAAATCAACAACCCTGTTACTGAACCAGTATTTACCCAAGTCTTTCCTAAATCTAAACTTATCCTATTTATACACATTGTTTCACGTTCTGTGTTGTGCTGATACTTTTAATTCCCTATTGATATTCCCTTTGTTACGTCCATTCATCCTCTTGTAAACCTCTATCATGTCACCCCTAACTCTTCGCCTTTCCAGTGAATGCAACTTAAGCTTTGTTAATCATTCTTCATATGAAAGATTTCTAATTTGGGGAATTAACTTAGTCATCCTACGCTTTACACGTTCAAGTGAATTTATATCCGTTCTATAATACGGCGACCAAAACTGAACTGCATAATTTAAATGGAGCCTAACCAGAGCAAGATATAGCTTAAGAACCACACCAGGTGTCTTGTTACTAACGCTTTGATTAATAAATCCGAATGTCCTCTTTGCCTTATTACGAACATTCATGCATTGATCCTTTAGTTTTAAATTCTTACTAATCATAACTCCCAGATCCCTTTCGCAATCCGACTTCGCAATCTCAACACCATCTAGCTCGTATCTTGTAACTCTATCATCATTACCTAGCCTCGGAACTTTATATTTATCAGCATTAAACTGCATCTGCCAATCTTTTGACCATTTCAAAACCCTATTTAGATCAACTTGAAGTGATAGTGAGTCTTCTTCCAGGTTAATTTCTCTAAGGATTTTTGTATCATCTGCAAATTTGCAAATGTTGCTACTCAAACCTGAATCTAAATCATTTATATATATTAAAAACAACAGAGGATGGCATAGTTAATTCCCAATATTAGAAATCTTTCATAAGAAGAAAGATTAACAAAGCTTAAATTGCATTTACTGGAAAGGAGAAGAGTTAAGGGTGACAGGATAGAGGTTTACAAATGGATGAATGGACATAACAGAGGGGATATTAATAAGGTATTAAAAATATCAACACAAGACAGAACGCGAAACAATGGGTATAAATTGGATAAGTTTAGATTTAAGAACATATAAACAAAGGTAACTGCAGAAGGTCTATTGGCCAATATGAGGCAGCTATTATCTATAACTACCCAATCCCACTCATAAACATTTAATTCCTTCATAATAACAAATTTCGATTTCTCCTGTAAATTAAATTGTTTAATTATGAGTGCATCTCAAACTGCTTTCAACACCACATCCAATGCAGATAATATTTCAACAAAATGCCTGACGACAGAAATTATATGTTAAATTAGGTTCTAGGAGGAACAAAAACAGAAAAATCTTACTCGTGCATATATGAAGAAAAACAGATAAAACTTTGCGTTATCTTTGTTAAGATAAACAAATATTTATTTAACTTTTTATTTAACTAACATCTAACATCAAATATTTATTTAACTAACATCTTGAGTTGTTGTACACTAACACCTCCCTTGTATTATCTTGTGCTACTTCACATGTCTAAGCTGCTTGAATCTCTTCCCACACTCTAGACACTCAAAGAGGACGATCACCAAAATGCACAAGCTCGTAAATGACGTATTATAGCTCCACGTGTTCTAAAATGTTTGCCACACTCGGCACATTCAAAAGGTCTTTCACCTGTATGCACCATCCTGTGAGTCTTCATCCCTACTAGATGCTTAAATCTCTTTCCACACTCTGGACACTGATGAGGTTTATCACTTGAATGCACTACCATGTGGTTCTTCATATTTCCAAGCAGATTGAATAGCTTCCCACACTCGGCACATTCAAAACGCCTTTCACCCGTATGCACCATCCTGTGAGTCTTCATAGAGTCAACACGTTTGAATCTCTTCCCACACTCTGGACACTCATAAGATTTGTCACCTGAATGCACAAGCATGTGACGTATTAGAACTCCATTTGTTCTAAATTTTTTGCCACACTTGGCACATTCAAAAGGTCTTTCACCTATATGCACCATCCTGTGAGTCTGCATACCTACACGATGATTGAATCTCTTTCCACACTCTGGACACTGATGAGGTTTGTCACCTGAATGCACTAACATGTGAGTCTTCATTTTTCCAGGAAACCTGAATACCTTTCCACACTCTGGACATTGGTGAGTCATCTTCTTTATGAGAATTTTGTGAGAAGGTGTCCTCCTCCGGCTGACTGCACAAGTTGTGATATCGAGCGTGGGGTATAGTGTCAATGTTGACGGTTATGCAAGGCTTGAATGTCGTTCCTTAGAGCTAGATTTGATGTTGATGTTACGGCCCTCTCGGGACGCAACGGGGTTCTTGCTCTGATGTTGTTAGAGGAAGATATATGTATCCGTTCCCAAGCCAGTATTGGCTATCAAGGGATGAGATCCGTGACGCAATTAACTTAAAGGGAGTAGGGAAAGAAAGCTAAGAACTTAATATTATAATTATTACCATCACCTATTAAATATATAAACACCAAACGTGCACAGGGGGAGGGTATTAACACTATACAAGGGGATTAATCCTTCATCGTGGTCTTCTGCTGAAGACGCTGGTGCCACACCACTTGGTGCCGAGTCCTTGGTGCTTTCTTCGTGGCCTCACGACGTGTCCTGAGAATGCCGAGCCTACCCGGGCCACAGGGCAGCCAAAACGCAGGTCCACTGGGGGCACCGTCGTGGAGGCCGTCAACCACACGTCCAGCTGGTCTGCTGGCAGGTACTGAGCCACCAAGGCTGGTACGGACACTCCACGAACGATATAAGGGGTACGCCCTAGACAGGAGTCTCGTGTGATATCACAAATCACCCTCCTGTCTTCAGTACCCCAGTGGATGATCGTCTCCAACAGTCGGTCCCGGGTAAATCCTTTCACTGCCACTCCACTGGCAGGCTTAACACACCACAGTGTTCTTCCGGGGGCACGACGTCACAACAGCTGCAGCAAACTTCACAGTATGGAGACTGGCTGCCTCGGGTAGACTGACTCAACCTTCAACACAGTGGTCCCAGGTCGACTCTGTAAACAGACACGTCATCAATAACCGGGACACTAATACATCTCACTTACGGGCTCGGGCGCAAACACCTGACGTATCCAGTCCATAGATGGCGCTGTCGTCGGAGCACCACCTCACCAGAGGTCAGGGGCGGCGGTGTTGAGCGCTGAACCAGACTGGAAACTGGTCCTCGAGGCCAGTACACGCTGTCCTCACTAGGTGTCGTCGTCCGTTTGGCGGGGGTTTCGGGAGCTGACCCACAGATGGCGTGGTTGTCACTGCTCCAGGCTCGGACGCTGGATCCGGGTTCGTAACAGTTGACCAAACCACACACTAGAGAGTGAAGGGACGACGACGTTTAGGTCCGTTCATGACCATTCTCAAGTCGATTGTGATCAGGGAAGTTGTTGTTTTTGACAATAAATAGGCAAGATAGAGGTGAGGAGAAGGAAATAATAGATTTCATTTCTTTTATTTATTATGCATCCCGTACCCATCCTGTGGGTTGTGGTGTAAAGGCTTAAAGTGGCACATAAATAGGTTCAGGAACTGAACCCTCTAGTTCGTTAAGCTAAGCAAAAACCAATCTTTTGACGCTAGTTACACTATTATTAATGCTATATATACATGTACACATACTCATACATACATGTACATATATATACATATACATACACATACTTATTCAATCACCTACTCAAATACACACATCGATAATCTTTGTATCACAAGTGATAGGACACTGGGATATATTATCTGAAGGGTTAGTAACAAGACACCTGGTGTTGTTCTTCATCTATATCTTGCTCTGGTTAGACCCCATTTAGATTTTGCTGTTCAGTTTTGATCGCCGTACTATAGAATGGATATAAAATCATTTGAACGTATCCAGCGTAGGATGACAAAGTTAATTCCCAATATTAGAAATCTTTCATGTGAAGAAAGGATAACAAAGCTTAAATTGCATTCACTGGAAAGAGTTAAGGGTGACAGGAAAGAGGTTTACAAGTGGATGAACGGACAAAGGGGATATTAATAAGGTATTACCACCAAAAAGCAAGAAACTTTCATTTAGGCTACACAGTGAATCAGCTTTAGACAATCTTACAGAGGCACTTCACAATATTAACTTGGATTCTGAATTCAATAATACCCATGATATAAATTCATTAGCTAACCTCTTCCTCTCCAAAACTCTAAGCCTCTACAACCTTCATTGTCCCCTTCTTACAAAGCAAGTAACTGACAAAAGATTAAACAATCCATGGCTCACAAGTGGCATTCTCAACTCAATCAACAAGAAACATGAATATGAAAAGAAAGTTAGGATTGGCCTAGTTTCAAAGGAAGTAGCTAAAAGGTACTCATCAATGCTTACCAGTATCATAAGAAAGGCAAAACTTGCATATTATGTGAATAGATTCAATGAAGCAAAAGGCAACATGAAAAACACTTGGAAAACTATCTCTAGTATCCTAGGAACTAAACAACACTCACATAACCAAATAAAACTCTACAAGGATGGGGATATACCGTCAACTGATTTAGAAATGGCAAATGAATTTAATAGTTTCTTTTCATCGGTTGGTGCTAATCTTGCCAGTAAAATCCCACAGACTCAGACACATATTAACACATATCTCTCAGGCAGCTATCCAAACTCTCTTCTCCTTTCACCAGTCAGCCCGACAGATGTTGTGTCCATCATACATTCTCTAAAAACCAAGGCAGGGAACACCAGTGAAATTCCGTCCATTGTGTACAAGAGAGCCTCCCATGCCCTTGCCCCACCCATAGCACTACTGTTCAACAAATCTATAGAGTGTCACACCTTCCCTGATATCCTCAAAAAAGCAAGAGTAACGCCAGTCCATAAAGGAGGCAGTCCGGCGGACATAAACAATTATAGACCAATATCAAATCTACCCATTCTATCAAAAATATTTGAAAAAATTATTTACAAACAGCTCTATTCCTACCTCGTAAAATTCGACATACTCAGCCCCTGCCAGTTTGGCTTCCGGTCCCAAAAGAGTACCAATGATGCAATCATTAGTCTCCTTGGCATTATCTACTCAGCCCTTGACAAAAATGAGTTTCCGATTGGACTCTTCATTGACCTAAGAAAAGCCTTTGATACTGTTAATCACAACTACCTCTTACTTAAACTCCAGCATTATGGAATCCGAGGCCTTGCCCTTGACTACATCCGATCCTATCTTAGTGACAGACACCAATATGTAACCATCAATGATACAACTTCTTCCACTCTACCAATTACCGTTGGAGTGCCACAGGGCAGCATCTTAGGACCTCTTCTATTTCTTATATATATAAACGATCTGCCTAATGTCTCTAATATTCTCAAACCTATATTGTTTGCTGACGATACTACCCTTATCTATTCAAACCTCAACCCACATACACTAAATAATGTTGTGAATAATGAATTAAAAAAAGTCCACTTATGGATGTCAACGAACAAACTAACATTAAACATCGAAAAGACTTACTACATCTTATTTGGAAGCAAATCATCAAATGCAATTCAGCTACAGATAGACAACATTAACATCAGTAATAAAAATGATGGCAAATTTCTTGGCCTATTCCTAGACAAGAGACTCAACTTCAGCACCCCCTTTCAACACATAACTAAGAAAGTCTCTAAGACAGTTGGTATACTCTCCAAAATCAGATATTATGTTCCTAACTCTGCTCTCCTCTCACTATATTATGCACTAATCTACCCCTATCTTAATTATGGTATCTGTGCATGGGGGTCTACCACTGCAAACCACCTTAAGCCCATCATCACATAGCAAAAATCTGCTATCAGAATAATAACTAACTCTGCTTTCAGACAACACTCAGCTCCCTTGTTTAAATCTCTAAACTTGCTAAATATTAACTCCCTCCACACATTCTCTTGTGTCAACTACATTTACAAAACCCTGTTCTTAAATGCAAACCATGCTCTGAAACTCTCCCTGGACAGATGTAATAGGACCCATTATCACCACACCAGAAATAAATATCTCTTTGATATCCCCAGGGTCAAACTTAATCTGTGTAAACACTCTATGCAAATTAAGGGACCTAGTCTATGGAACTCACTCCCTAGTGAATTGAAAAACTGTAAAACTTTTGCCTTATTTAAAAGCAAAACCAAAAAGTACCTAACTTCATCTATTTAGTTTCCTACACTGAGCTTTAAATTTGCTCTGTACCTAGTGGTACCCAATCTCATAATTTTTATGTAATATCAAACAACCTTATCATTGTGTTCATTGCTGTCTTCTTTTATGTGCTAGCCATATGCTGTATTGTGACTACCAATTTTTGTCAACTACCATTCAAGCTGTCATTGCAATCAATCTTATATTGTTTCTGCTGTATTGTGCCTACCAATTTGTTGTCAACTACCATTTTAAGCTGTCATTGCAATCAATCATAGCTACCTATGTGCTTTAATATACTGTACCTATAATTTTCTCTCATCTTTTTTTTTTCCATTCCATGTAATCTGTTATCATTTTTTTGTCTATAAATTTTGCAAGTATTTACCTCCTTAAAATTTTCTTAGATTAAGGACCTGCCCGAAACGCTGCGCGTGCTAGTGGCTTTACAAGACTGTAATTACCATAATTGTATCCTCACATTCCTTATGTACATTCTTGTATATGCATAAATAAATAAATAAATAAATAAATATTAAAAGTATCAACACAAGACATAACGCGAAACAATGGGTATAAATTGGATAAGTTTAGATTAAAGAACATAACTGCAGAAGGCCTATTGGCCCATACGAGGCAGCTCCTTTCTATAACCAACCCAATCCCACTCATATACATGTTCAACACACGCTTGAAACAATCGAGGTACCCCACCTCCACCGCGATACGCGGTAATTGGTTCTACAAATCAACAACACTGTTACCGAACCAGTATTTACCCAAGTCTTTTCTAAACAAAATCTAAACTTATCCGTTGATTTTTGTATCATCGGCAAATTTGCAAATGTTGGTACTCAAACCTGAATCTAAATCATTTATATATATATATATTAAAAACAACAGAGGTCCCAATTGAGTTTAGCAATTACCAAGGAGGATGTAATTAACCAATTAGTAAAACTCAAACCAAACAAATCCCCAGGGCCGGATGAAGTGTTTGCCAGGGTGCTTAAAGAATGCAAAGAGGAACTTTGCGACCCACTGTCTACCATATTGAGTAAATCAATAGAGTCAGGCAGAGTGCCAGAGTTATGGAAAGTTGCTAATGTGATACCAGTTTTTAAGAACATAAATTATTGATTTAGTTATGTTAGTTTAGGTTAGGTTAAGATAGGTAGGGTTGGTTAGGTTCCGTCATATATTTACGTTAGTTTTAACTCAAATTTAAAAAAAAAACTCATACATATTGAAATGAATAGCTTTGTCATTTCATAAGAAAAAAAATTGAAAAATATTGAAATTCTGAAAAACTTAGCTTATTAGGCAAATTGGGCCTTGCATGGTAGGCGAAGAACTGTGTTCTGGCTAATAGGTACAACATATATATATATATGTATATATATATTATAAAATATAAGGCAACTGCAGAAGGCCTATAGGCCCATACGAGGCAGCTACTATTTATATCCACCCCAATCCCACTCATATACATGTCCAACCTATGCTTGAAACAATCGAGGGACCCCACCTCCACCACGTTCCGCGGTAATTGGTTCAACAAATCAACAACCCTGTTACTGAACCAGTATTTACCCAAGTCTTTCCTAAATCTAAACTTATCCTATTTATACACATTGTTTCACGTTCTGTGTTGTGCTGATACTTTTAATTCCCTATTGATATTCCCTTTGTTACGTCCATTCATCCTCTTGTAAACCTCTATCATGTCACCCCTAACTCTTCGCCTTTCCAGTGAATGCAACTTAAGCTTTGTTAATCATTCTTCATATGAAAGATTTCTAATTTGGGGAATTAACTTAGTCATCCTACGCTTTACACGTTCAAGTGAATTTATATCCGTTCTATAATACGGCGACCAAAACTGAACTGCATAATTTAAATGGAGCCTAACCAGAGCAAGATATAGCTTAAGAACCACACCAGGTGTCTTGTTACTAACGCTTTGATTAATAAATCCGAATGTCCTCTTTGCCTTATTACGAACATTCATGCATTGATCCTTTAGTTTTAAATTCTTACTAATCATAACTCCCAGATCCCTTTCGCAATCCGACTTCGCAATCTCAACACCATCTAGCTCGTATCTTGTAACTCTATCATCATTACCTAGCCTCGGAACTTTATATTTATCAGCATTAAACTGCATCTGCCAATCTTTTGACCATTTCAAAACCCTATTTAGATCAACTTGAAGTGATAGTGAGTCTTCTTCCAGGTTAATTTCTCTAAGGATTTTTGTATCATCTGCAAATTTGCAAATGTTGCTACTCAAACCTGAATCTAAATCATTTATATATATTAAAAACAACAGAGGATGGCATAGTTAATTCCCAATATTAGAAATCTTTCATAAGAAGAAAGATTAACAAAGCTTAAATTGCATTTACTGGAAAGGAGAAGAGTTAAGGGTGACAGGATAGAGGTTTACAAATGGATGAATGGACATAACAGAGGGGATATTAATAAGGTATTAAAAATATCAACACAAGACAGAACGCGAAACAATGGGTATAAATTGGATAAGTTTAGATTTAAGAACATATAAACAAAGGTAACTGCAGAAGGTCTATTGGCCAATATGAGGCAGCTATTATCTATAACTACCCAATCCCACTCATAAACATTTAATTCCTTCATAATAACAAATTTCGATTTCTCCTGTAAATTAAATTGTTTAATTATGAGTGCATCTCAAACTGCTTTCAACACCACATCCAATGCAGATAATATTTCAACAAAATGCCTGACGACAGAAATTATATGTTAAATTAGGTTCTAGGAGGAACAAAAACAGAAAAATCTTACTCGTGCATATATGAAGAAAAACAGATAAAACTTTGCGTTATCTTTGTTAAGATAAACAAATATTTATTTAACTTTTTATTTAACTAACATCTAACATCAAATATTTATTTAACTAACATCTTGAGTTGTTGTACACTAACACCTCCCTTGTATTATCTTGTGCTACTATTATGTCTAAGCTGCTTGAATCTCTTCCCACACTCTAGACACTCATAGAGGACGATCACCAAAATGCACAAGCTCGTAAATGACGTATTATAGCTCCACGTGTTCTAAAATGTTTGCCACACTCGGCACATTCAAAAGGTCTTTCACCTGTATGCACCATCCTGTGAGTCTTCATCCCTACTAGATGCTTAAATCTCTTTCCACACTCTGGACACTGATGAGGTTTATCACTTGAATGCACTACCATGTGGTTCTTCATATTTCCAAGCAGATTGAATAGCTTCCCACACTCGGCACATTCAAAACGCCTTTCACCCGTATGCACCATCCTGTGAGTCTTCATAGAGTCAACACGTTTGAATCTCTTCCCACACTCTGGACACTCATAAGATTTGTCACCTGAATGCACAAGCATGTGACGTATTAGAACTCCATTTGTTCTAAATTTTTTGCCACACTTGGCACATTCAAAAGGTCTTTCACCTATATGCACCATCCTGTGAGTCTGCATACCTACACGATGATTGAATCTCTTTCCACACTCTGGACACTGATGAGGTTTGTCACCTGAATGCACTAACATGTGAGTCTTCATTTTTCCAGGAAACCTGAATACTCTGGACATTTCCACACTCTGGACATTGGTGAGTCATCTTCTTTATGAGAATTTTGTGAGAAGGTGTCCTCCTCCGGCTGACTGCACAAGTTGTGATATCGAGCGTGGGGTATAGTGTCAATGTTGACGGTTATGCAAGGCTTGAATGTCGTTCCTTAGAGCTAGATTTGATGTTGATGTTACGGCCCTCTCGGGACGCAACGGGGTTCTTGCTCTGATGTTGTTAGAGGAAGATATATGTATCCGTTCCCAAGCCAGTATTGGCTATCAAGGGATGAGATCCGTGACGCAATTAACTTAAAGGGAGTAGGGAAAGAAAGCTAAGAACTTAATATTATAATTATTACCATCACCTATTAAATATATAAACACCAAACGTGCACAGGGGGAGGGTATTAACACTATACAAGGGGATTAATCCTTCATCGTGGTCTTCTGCTGAAGACGCTGGTGCCACACCACTTGGTGCCGAGTCCTTGGTGCTTTCTTCGTGGCCTCACGACGTGTCCTGAGAATGCCGAGCCTACCCGGGCCACAGGGCAGCCAAAACGCAGGTCCACTGGGGGCACCGTCGTGGAGGCCGTCAACCACACGTCCAGCTGGTCTGCTGGCAGGTACTGAGCCACCAAGGCTGGTACGGACACTCCACGAACGATATAAGGGGTACGCCCTAGACAGGAGTCTCGTGTGATATCACAAATCACCCTCCTGTCTTCAGTACCCCAGTGGATGATCGTCTCCAACAGTCGGTCCCGGGTAAATCCTTTCACTGCCACTCCACTGGCAGGCTTAACACACCACAGTGTTCTTCCGGGGGCACGACGTCACAACAGCTGCAGCAAACTTCACAGTATGGAGACTGGCTGCCTCGGGTAGACTGACTCAACCTTCAACACAGTGGTCCCAGGTCGACTCTGTAAACAGACACGTCATCAATAACCGGGACACTAATACATCTCACTTACGGGCTCGGGCGCAAACACCTGACGTATCCAGTCCATAGATGGCGCTGTCGTCGGAGCACCACCTCACCAGAGGTCAGGGGCGGCGGTGTTGAGCGCTGAACCAGACTGGAAACTGGTCCTCGAGGCCAGTACACGCTGTCCTCACTAGGTGTCGTCGTCCGTTTGGCGGGGGTTTCGGGAGCTGACCCACAGATGGCGTGGTTGTCACTGCTCCAGGCTCGGACGCTGGATCCGGGTTCGTAACAGTTGACCAAACCACACACTAGAGAGTGAAGGGACGACGACGTTTAGGTCCGTTCATGACCATTCTCAAGTCGATTGTGATCAGGGAAGTTGTTGTTTTTGACAATAAATAGGCAAGATAGAGGTGAGGAGAAGGAAATAATAGATTTCATTTCTTTTATTTATTATGCATCCCGTACCCATCCTGTGGGTTGTGGTGTAAAGGCTTAAAGTGGCACATAAATAGGTTCAGGAACTGAACCCTCTAGTTCGTTAAGCTAAGCAAAAACCAATCTTTTGACGCTAGTTACACTATTATTAATGCTATATATACATGTACACATACTCATACATACATGTACATATATATACATATACATACACATACTTATTCAATCACCTACTCAAATACACACATCGATAATCTTTGTATCACAAGTGATAGGACACTGGGATATATTATCTGAAGGGTTAGTAACAAGACACCTGGTGTTGTTCTTCATCTATATCTTGCTCTGGTTAGACCCCATTTAGATTTTGCTGTTCAGTTTTGATCGCCGTACTATAGAATGGATATAAAATCATTTGAACGTATCCAGCGTAGGATGACAAAGTTAATTCCCAATATTAGAAATCTTTCATGTGAAGAAAGGATAACAAAGCTTAAATTGCATTCACTGGAAAGAGTTAAGGGTGACAGGAAAGAGGTTTACAAGTGGATGAACGGACAAAGGGGATATTAATAAGGTATTACCACCAAAAAGCAAGAAACTTTCATTTAGGCTACACAGTGAATCAGCTTTAGACAATCTTACAGAGGCACTTCACAATATTAACTTGGATTCTGAATTCAATAATACCCATGATATAAATTCATTAGCTAACCTCTTCCTCTCCAAAACTCTAAGCCTCTACAACCTTCATTGTCCCCTTCTTACAAAGCAAGTAACTGACAAAAGATTAAACAATCCATGGCTCACAAGTGGCATTCTCAACTCAATCAACAAGAAACATGAATATGAAAAGAAAGTTAGGATTGGCCTAGTTTCAAAGGAAGTAGCTAAAAGGTACTCATCAATGCTTACCAGTATCATAAGAAAGGCAAAACTTGCATATTATGTGAATAGATTCAATGAAGCAAAAGGCAACATGAAAAACACTTGGAAAACTATCTCTAGTATCCTAGGAACTAAACAACACTCACATAACCAAATAAAACTCTACAAGGATGGGGATATACCGTCAACTGATTTAGAAATGGCAAATGAATTTAATAGTTTCTTTTCATCGGTTGGTGCTAATCTTGCCAGTAAAATCCCACAGACTCAGACACATATTAACACATATCTCTCAGGCAGCTATCCAAACTCTCTTCTCCTTTCACCAGTCAGCCCGACAGATGTTGTGTCCATCATACATTCTCTAAAAACCAAGGCAGGGAACACCAGTGAAATTCCGTCCATTGTGTACAAGAGAGCCTCCCATGCCCTTGCCCCACCCATAGCACTACTGTTCAACAAATCTATAGAGTGTCACACCTTCCCTGATATCCTCAAAAAAGCAAGAGTAACGCCAGTCCATAAAGGAGGCAGTCCGGCGGACATAAACAATTATAGACCAATATCAAATCTACCCATTCTATCAAAAATATTTGAAAAAATTATTTACAAACAGCTCTATTCCTACCTCGTAAAATTCGACATACTCAGCCCCTGCCAGTTTGGCTTCCGGTCCCAAAAGAGTACCAATGATGCAATCATTAGTCTCCTTGGCATTATCTACTCAGCCCTTGACAAAAATGAGTTTCCGATTGGACTCTTCATTGACCTAAGAAAAGCCTTTGATACTGTTAATCACAACTACCTCTTACTTAAACTCCAGCATTATGGAATCCGAGGCCTTGCCCTTGACTACATCCGATCCTATCTTAGTGACAGACACCAATATGTAACCATCAATGATACAACTTCTTCCACTCTACCAATTACCGTTGGAGTGCCACAGGGCAGCATCTTAGGACCTCTTCTATTTCTTATATATATAAACGATCTGCCTAATGTCTCTAATATTCTCAAACCTATATTGTTTGCTGACGATACTACCCTTATCTATTCAAACCTCAACCCACATACACTAAATAATGTTGTGAATAATGAATTAAAAAAAGTCCACTTATGGATGTCAACGAACAAACTAACATTAAACATCGAAAAGACTTACTACATCTTATTTGGAAGCAAATCATCAAATGCAATTCAGCTACAGATAGACAACATTAACATCAGTAATAAAAATGATGGCAAATTTCTTGGCCTATTCCTAGACAAGAGACTCAACTTCAGCACCCCCTTTCAACACATAACTAAGAAAGTCTCTAAGACAGTTGGTATACTCTCCAAAATCAGATATTATGTTCCTAACTCTGCTCTCCTCTCACTATATTATGCACTAATCTACCCCTATCTTAATTATGGTATCTGTGCATGGGGGTCTACCACTGCAAACCACCTTAAGCCCATCATCACATAGCAAAAATCTGCTATCAGAATAATAACTAACTCTGCTTTCAGACAACACTCAGCTCCCTTGTTTAAATCTCTAAACTTGCTAAATATTAACTCCCTCCACACATTCTCTTGTGTCAACTACATTTACAAAACCCTGTTCTTAAATGCAAACCATGCTCTGAAACTCTCCCTGGACAGATGTAATAGGACCCATTATCACCACACCAGAAATAAATATCTCTTTGATATCCCCAGGGTCAAACTTAATCTGTGTAAACACTCTATGCAAATTAAGGGACCTAGTCTATGGAACTCACTCCCTAGTGAATTGAAAAACTGTAAAACTTTTGCCTTATTTAAAAGCAAAACCAAAAAGTACCTAACTTCATCTATTTAGTTTCCTACACTGAGCTTTAAATTTGCTCTGTACCTAGTGGTACCCAATCTCATAATTTTTATGTAATATCAAACAACCTTATCATTGTGTTCATTGCTGTCTTCTTTTATGTGCTAGCCATATGCTGTATTGTGACTACCAATTTTTGTCAACTACCATTCAAGCTGTCATTGCAATCAATCTTATATTGTTTCTGCTGTATTGTGCCTACCAATTTGTTGTCAACTACCATTTTAAGCTGTCATTGCAATCAATCATAGCTACCTATGTGCTTTAATATACTGTACCTATAATTTTCTCTCATCTTTTTTTTTTCCATTCCATGTAATCTGTTATCATTTTTTTGTCTATAAATTTTGCAAGTATTTACCTCCTTAAAATTTTCTTAGATTAAGGACCTGCCCGAAACGCTGCGCGTGCTAGTGGCTTTACAAGACTGTAATTACCATAATTGTATCCTCACATTCCTTATGTACATTCTTGTATATGCATAAATAAATAAATAAATAAATAAATATTAAAAGTATCAACACAAGACATAACGCGAAACAATGGGTATAAATTGGATAAGTTTAGATTAAAGAACATAACTGCAGAAGGCCTATTGGCCCATACGAGGCAGCTCCTTTCTATAACCAACCCAATCCCACTCATATACATGTTCAACACACGCTTGAAACAATCGAGGTACCCCACCTCCACCGCGATACGCGGTAATTGGTTCTACAAATCAACAACACTGTTACCGAACCAGTATTTACCCAAGTCTTTTCTAAACAAAATCTAAACTTATCCGTTGATTTTTGTATCATCGGCAAATTTGCAAATGTTGGTACTCAAACCTGAATCTAAATCATTTATATATATATATATTAAAAACAACAGAGGTCCCAATTGAGTTTAGCAATTACCAAGGAGGATGTAATTAACCAATTAGTAAAACTCAAACCAAACAAATCCCCAGGGCCGGATGAAGTGTTTGCCAGGGTGCTTAAAGAATGCAAAGAGGAACTTTGCGACCCACTGTCTACCATATTGAGTAAATCAATAGAGTCAGGCAGAGTGCCAGAGTTATGGAAAGTTGCTAATGTGATACCAGTTTTTAAGAACATAAATTATTGATTTAGTTATGTTAGTTTAGGTTAGGTTAAGATAGGTAGGGTTGGTTAGGTTCCGTCATATATTTACGTTAGTTTTAACTCAAATTTAAAAAAAAAACTCATACATATTGAAATGAATAGCTTTGTCATTTCATAAGAAAAAAAATTGAAAAATATTGAAATTCTGAAAAACTTAGCTTATTAGGCAAATTGGGCCTTGCATGGTAGGCGAAGAACTGTGTTCTGGCTAATAGGTACAACATATATATATATATGTATATATATATTATAAAATATAAGGCAACTGCAGAAGGCCTATAGGCCCATACGAGGCAGCTACTATTTATATCCACCCCAATCCCACTCATATACATGTCCAACCTATGCTTGAAACAATCGAGGGACCCCACCTCCACCACGTTCCGCGGTAATTGGTTCAACAAATCAACAACCCTGTTACTGAACCAGTATTTACCCAAGTCTTTCCTAAATCTAAACTTATCCTATTTATACACATTGTTTCACGTTCTGTGTTGTGCTGATACTTTTAATTCCCTATTGATATTCCCTTTGTTACGTCCATTCATCCTCTTGTAAACCTCTATCATGTCACCCCTAACTCTTCGCCTTTCCAGTGAATGCAACTTAAGCTTTGTTAATCATTCTTCATATGAAAGATTTCTAATTTGGGGAATTAACTTAGTCATCCTACGCTGGACACGTTCAAGTGAATTTATATCCGTTCTATAATACGGCGACCAAAACTGAACTGCATAATCTAAATGGAGCCTAACCAGAGCAAGATATAGCTTAAGAACCACACCAGGTGTCTTGTTACTAACGCTTCGATTAATAAATCCGAATGTCCTCTTTGCCTTATTACGAACATTCATGCATTGATCCTTTAGTTTTAAATTCTTACTAATCATAACTCCCAGATCCCTTTCGCAATCCGACTTCGCAATCTCAACACCATCTAGCTCGTATCTTGTAACTCTATCATCATTACCTAGCCTCGGAACTTTACATTTATCAGCATTAAACTGCATCTGCCAATCTTTGACCATTTCAAAACCCTATTTAGATCAACTTGAAGTGATAGTGAGTCTTCTTCCAGGTTAATTTCTCTAAGGATTTTTGTATCATCTGCAAATTTGCAAATGTTGCTACTCAAACCTGAATCTAAATCATTTATATATATTAAAAACAACAGAGGATGGCATAGTTAATTCCCAATATTAGAAATCTTTCATAAGAAGAAAGATTAACAAAGCTTAAATTGCATTTACTGGAAAGGAGAAGAGTTAAGGGTGACAGGATAGAGGTTTACAAATGGATGAATGGACATAACAGAGGGGATATTAATAAGGTATTAAAAATATCAACACAAGACAGAACGCGAAACAATGGATATAAATTGGATAAGTTTAGATTTAAGAACATATAAACAAAGGTAACTGCAGAAGGTCTATTGGCCAATACGAGGCAGCTATTATCTATAACTACCCAATCCCACTCATAAACATTTAATTCCTTCATAATAACAAATTTAGATTTCTCCTGTAAATTAAATTGTTTAATTATGAGTGCATCTCAAACTGCTTTCAACACCACATCCAATGCAGATAATATTTCAACAAAATGCTTGACTACAGAAATTATATGTTAAATAAGGTTCTAGGAGGAACAAAAACAGAAAAATCTTACTCGTGCATATATGAAGAAAAAACAGATAAAACTTTGCGTTATCTTTGTTAAGATAAACAAATATTTATTTAACTTTGAACAATCTTGAGTTGTTGTACACTAACACCTCCCTTGTATTATCTTGTGCTACTTCACATGTCTAAGCTGCTTGAATCTCTTCCCACACTCTAGACACTCATAGAGGACGATCACCAAAATGCACAAGCTCGTAAATGACGTATTATAGCTCCACGTGTTCTAAAATGTTTGCCACACTCGGCACATTCAAAAGGTCTTTCACCTGTATGCACCATCCTGTGAGTCTTCATCCCTACTAGATGCTTAAATCTCTTTCCACACTCTGGACACTGATGAGGTTTATCACTTGAATGCACTACCATGTGGTTCTTCATATTTCCAAGCAGATTGAATAGCTTCCCACACTCGGCACATTCAAAACGCCTTTCACCCGTATGCACCATCCTGTGAGTCTTCATAGAGTCAACACGTTTGAATCTCTTCCCACACTCTGGACACTCATAAGATTTGTCACCTGAATGCACAAGCATGTGACGTATTAGAACTCCATTTGTTCTAAATTTTTTGCCACACTTGGCACATTCAAAAGGTCTTTCACCTATATGCACCATCCTGTGAGTCTGCATACCTACACGATGATTGAATCTCTTTCCACACTCTGGACACTGATGAGGTTTGTCATCTGAATGCACTAACATGTGTTGCTGCATATTTCCAAGCTGATTGAATACCTTCCCACACTCTGGACACATATAAGGTTTTTCACCTGAATGCACTAACATGTGAGTCTTCATTTTTCCAGGAAACCTGAATACCTTTCCACACTCTGGACATTGGTGAGTCATCTTCTTTATGAGAATTTTGTGAGAAGGTGTCCTCCTCCGGATGACTGCACAAGTGGTGATATCGAGCGTGGGGTACAGTGTCAATGTTGACGGTTATGCAAGGCTTGAATGTCGTTCCTTAGAGCTAGATTTGATGTTGACCAAACCACACACTAGAGAGTGAAGGGACGACGACGTTTAGGTCCGTTCATGACCATTCTCAAGTCGATTGTGATGAGGGAAGTTGTTGTTTTTGACAATAAATAGGCAAGATAGAGGTGAGGAGAAGGAAATAATAGATTTCATTTCTTTTATTTATTATGCATCCCGTACCCATCCTGTGGGCTGTGGTGTAAAGGCTTAAAGTGGCACATAAATAGGTTCAGGAACTGAACCCTCTAGTTCGTTAAGCTAAGCAAAAACCAATCTTTTGACGCTAGTTACACTATTATTAATGCTATATATACATGTACACATACTCATACATACATGTACATATATATACATATACATACACATACTTATTCAATCACCTACTCAAATACACACATCGATAATCTTTGTATCACAAGTGATAGGACACTGGGATATATTATCCGAAGGGTTAGTAACAAGACACCTGGTGTTGTTCTTCATCTATATCTTGCTCTGGTTAGACCCCATTTAGATTTTGCTGTTCAGTTTTGATCGCCGTACTATAGAATGGATATAAAATCATTTGAACGTATCCAGCGTAGGATGACAAAGTTAATTCCCAATATTAGAAATCTTTCATGTGAAGAAAGGATAACAAAGCTTAAATTGCATTCACTGGAAAGAGTTAAGGGTGACAGGATAGAGGTTTACAAGTGGATGAACGGACAAATGGGATATTAATAAGGTATTAAAAGTATCAACACAAGACATAACTCGAAACAATGGGTATAAATTGGATAAGTTTAGATTAAAGAACATAACTGCAGAAGGCCAATTGGCCCATACGAGGCAGCTCCTTTCTATAACCAACCCAATCCCACTCATATACATGTTCAACACACGCTTGAAACAATCGAGGTACCCCACCTCCACCGCGATACGCGGTAATTGGTTCTACAAATCAACAACACTGTTACCGAACCAGTATTTACCCAAGTCTTTTCTAAACTAAATCTAAACTTATCCGTTGATTTTTGTATCATCGGCAAATTTGCAAATGTTGGTACTCAAACCTGAATCTAAATCATTTATATATATATTAAAAACAACAGAGGTCCCAATTGAGTTTAGCAATTACCAAGGAGGATGTAATTAACCAATTAGTAAAACTCAAACCAAACAAATTCCCAGGGCCGGATGAAGTGTTTGCCAGGGTGCTTAAAGAATGCAAAGAGGAACTTTGCGACCCACTGTCTACCATATTGAGTAAATCAATAGAGTCAGGCAGAGTGCCAGAGTTATGGAAAGTTGCTAATGTGATACCAGTTTTTAAGAACATAAATTATTGATTTAGTTATGTTAGTTTAGGTTAGGTTAAGATAGGTAGGGTTGGTTAGGTTCATAAGAACATAAGAACATAAGAACAAAGGTAACTGCAGAAGGCCTATTGGCCCATACGAGGCAGCTCCTATTCTATAACCACCCAATCCCACTCATATACTTGTCCAACCCGTGCTTGAAACAATCGAGGGACCCCACCTCCACAATGTTACGCGGCAATTGGTTCCACAAATCAACAACCCTGTTACTGAACCAGTATTTACCCAAGTCTTTCCTAAATCTAAACTTATCCAATTTATATCCATTGTTTCGTGTTCTGTCCTGTGTTGATACTTTTAATACCCTATTAATATCCCCCTGGTTATGTCCATTCATCCACTTGTAAACCTCTATCATGTCACCCCTAACTCTTCGCCTTTCCAGTGAATGCAACTTAAGCTTTGTTAATCTTTCTTCATATGAAAGATTTCTAATTTGGGGAATTAACTTAGTCATCCTACGCTGGACACGTTCAAGTGAATTTATATCCATTCTATAATATGGCGACCAAAACTGAACTGCATAATCTAAATGGGGCCTAACTAGAGCAAGATATAGCTTGAGAACCACACCAGGTGTCTTGTTACTAACGCTGCGATTAATAAATCCAAGTGTCCGATTTGCCTTATTACGAACATTTATGCATTGATCCTTTTGTTTTAAATTCTTACTAATCATAACTCCCAGATCCCTTTCGCAATCCGACTTCGCAATCACAACACCATCTAGCTCGTATCTTGTAACTCTATCATCATTACCTAACCTCAGAACTTTACATTTATCAGCATTAAACTGCATCTGCCAATCCTTTGACCATTTCAAAACCCTATCTAGATCAACTTGAAGTGATAGTGAGTCCTCCTCCGAATTAATTTCCCTACCGATTTTCGTATCATCGGCAAATTTGCAAATGTTGCTACTCAAACCTGAATCTAAATCATTTATATATATTATAAACAACAGAGGTCCCAGGACAGAGCCTTGAGGCACTCCACTTACAACATTTTCCCACTCTGACTTGATTCCATTTATACTAACTCTCTGTTTCCTTTGGTATAGCCATGCCCTAATCCAGCTTAATACAGCACCCCCAATACCATGAGACTCTATTTTTTTAATCAGTCTTTCATGTGGCACTGTATCAAAAGCTTTGCTAAAGTCAAGGTATACAACATCGCAATCCTTACCACTATCAACTGCCTCAACAATGCTAGAATAAAAAGATAACAAATTTGTTAAACATGAACGGCCATTTATAAAACCATGTTGCGACTCAATTATTAATTTATGTTTTTCAAGATGAAGACGAATTTTATTTGCTATTATAGATTCGAGTAACTTTCCCACAATAGACGTTAGGCTAATTGGTCGATAGTTAGACGCAAGTGATCTATCTCCTTTCTTAAAAACTGGTATCACATTAGCAACTTTCCAAAACTCTGGCACTCTGCCTGACTATTGATTTATTAAATATGGTTGACAGTGGGTCACAAAGCTCCTCTTTGCAAAGTTCCGTCATATATTTACGTTAGTTTTAACTCAAATTTAAAAAAAAAACTCATACATATTGAAATGAATAGCTTTGTCATTTCATAAGAAAAAAAATTGAAAAATATTGAAATTCTGAAAAACTTAGCTTATTAGGCAAATTGGGCCTTGCATGGTAGGCGAAGAACTGTGTTCTGGCTAATAGGTACAATATATATATATATATATATATATATATATATATATATATATATATATATATATATATATATATATATATATATATATATATATATATATATATATATATATATATATATATATGTATATATATATTATAAAATATAAGGCAACTGCAGAAGGCCTATAGGCCCATACGAGGCAGCTACTATTTATATCCACCCCAATCCCACTCATATACATGTCCAACCTATGCTTGAAACAATCGAATCGAGGGACCCCACCTCCACCACGTTCCGCGGTAATTGGTTCAACAAATCAACAACCCTGTTACTGAACCAGTATTTACCCAAGTCTTTCCTAAATCTAAACTTATCCTATTTATACACATTGTTTCACGTTCTGTGTTGTGCTGATACTTTTAATTCCCTATTGATATTCCCTTTGTTACGTCCATTCATCCTCTTGTAAACCTCTATCATGTCACCCCTAACTCTTCGCCTTTCCAGTGAATGCAACTTAAGCTTTGTTAATCATTCTTCATATGAAAGATTTCTAATTTGGGGAATTAACTTAGTCATCCTACGCTGGACACGTTCAAGTGAATTTATATCCGTTCTATAATACGGCGACCAAAACTGAACTGCATAATCTAAATGGAGCCTAACCAGAGCAAGATATAGCTTAAGAACCACACCAGGTGTCTTGTTACTAACGCTTCGATTAATAAATCCGAATGTCCTCTTTGCCTTATTACGAACATTCATGCATTGATCCTTTAGTTTTAAATTCTTACTAATCATAACTCCCAGATCCCTTTCGCAATCCGACTTCACAATCTCAACACCATCTAGCTCGTATCTTGTATCTCTATCATCATTACCTAGCCTCGGAACTTTACATTTATCAGCATTAAACTGCATCTCCTAATCTTTGACCATTTCAAAACCCTATTTAGATCAACTTGAAGTGATAGTGAGTCTTCTTCCAGGTTAATTTCTCTAAGGATTTTTGTATCATCTGCAAATTTGCAAATGTTGCTACTCAAACCTGAATCTAAATCATTTATATATATTAAAAACAACAGAGGATGGCATAGTTAATTCCCAATATTAGAAATCTTTCATAAGAAGAAAGATTAACAAAGCTTAAATTGCATTTACTGGAAAGGAGAAGAGTTAAGGGTGACAGGATAGAGGTTTACAAATGGATGAATGGACATAACAGAGGGGATATTAATAAGGTATTAAAAATATCAACACAAGACAGAACGCGAAACAATGGGTATAAATTGGATAAGTTTAGATTTAAGAACATATAAACAAAGGTAACTGCAGAAGGTCTATTGGCCAATACGAGGCAGCTATTATCTATAACTACCCAATCCCACTCATAAACATTTAATTCCTTCATAATAACAAATTTCGATTTCTCCTGTAAATTAAATTGTTTAATTATGAGTGCATCTCAAACTGCTTTCAACACCACATCCAATGCAGATAATATTTCAACAAAATGCTTGACTACAGAAATTATATGTTAAATAAGGTTCTAGGAGGAACAAAAACAGAAAAATCTTTCTCGTGCATATATGAAGAAAAAACAGATAAAACTTTGCGTTATCTTTGTTAAGATAAACAAATATTTATTTAACTTTGAACAATCTTGAGTTGTTGTACACTAACACCTCCCTTGTATTATCTTGTGCTACTTCACATGTCTAAGCTGCTTGAATCTCTTCCCACACTCTAGACACTCATAGAGGACGATCACCAAAATGCACAAGCTCGTAAATGACGTATTATAGCTCCACGTGTTCTAAAATGTTTGCCACA
The DNA here is from genome assembly GCF_040958095.1 of Procambarus clarkii. Taxonomy (NCBI): domain Eukaryota; kingdom Metazoa; phylum Arthropoda; class Malacostraca; order Decapoda; family Cambaridae; genus Procambarus; species Procambarus clarkii. The sequence goes on from NW_027189134.1 coordinate 838,279, forward strand.
CTCGGCACATTCAAAAGGTCTTTCACCTGTATGCACCATCCTGTGAGTCTTCATCCCTACTAGATGCTTAAATCTCTTTCCACACTCTGGACACTGATGAGGTTTATCACTTGAATGCACTACCATGTGGTTCTTCATATTTCCAAGCAGATTGAATAGCTTCCCACACTCGGCACATTCAAAACGCCTTTCACCCGTATGCACCATCCTGTGAGTCTTCATAGAGTCAACACGTTTGAATCTCTTCCCACACTCTGGACACTCATAAGATTTGTCACCTGAATGCACAAGCATGTGACGTATTAGAACTCCATTTGTTCTAAATTTTTTGCCACACTTGGCACATTCAAAAGGTCTTTCACCTATATGCACCATCCTGTGAGTCTGCATACCTACACGATGATTGAATCTCTTTCCACACTCTGGACACTGATGAGGTTTGTCACCTGAATGCACTAACATGTGTTGCTGCATATTTCCAAGCTGATTGAATACCTTCCCACACTCTGGACACATATAAGGTTTTTCACCTGAATGCACTAATATGTGAGTCTTCATTTTTCCATGAAATCTGAATACCTTTCCACACTCTGGACATTGGTGAGTCATCTTCTTTATGAGAATTTTGTGAGAAGGTGTCCTCCTCCGGATGACTGCACAAGTGGTGATATCGAGCGTGGGGTACAGTGTCAATGTTGACGGTTATGCAAGGCTTGAATGTCGTTCCTTAGAGCTAGATTTGATGTTGACCAAACCACACACTAGAGAGTGAAGGGACGACGACGTTTAGGTCCGTTCATGACCATTCTCAAGTCGATTGTGATGAGGGAAGTTGTTGTTTTTGACAATAAATAGGCAAGATAGAGGTGAGGAGAAGGAAATAATAGATTTCATTTCTTTTATTTATTATGCATCCCGTACCCATCCTGTGGGCTGTGGTGTAAAGGCTTAAAGTGGCACATAAATAGGTTCAGGAACTGAACTCTCTAGTTCGTTAAGCTAAGCAAAAACCAATCTTTTGACGCTAGTTACACTATTATTAATGCTATATATACATGTACACATACTCATACATACATGTACATATATATACATATACATACACATACTTATTCAATCACCTACTCAAATACACACATCGATAATCTTTGTATCACAAGTGATAGGACACTGGGATATATTATCCGAAGGGTTAGTAACAAGACACCTGGTGTTGTTCTTCATCTATATCTTGCTCTGGTTAGACCCCATTTAGATTTTGCTGTTCAGTTTTGATCGAATGAACTATAGTACGAACATTCGTACTATAGAATGGATATAAAATCATTTGAACGTATCCAGCGTAGGATGACAAAGTTAATTCCCAATATTAGAAATCTTTCATGTGAAGAAAGGATAACAAAGCTTAAATTGCATTCACTGGAAAGAGTTAAGGGTGACAGGATAGAGGTTTACAAGTGGATGAACGGACAAATGGGATATTAATAAGGTATTAAAAGTATCAACACAAGACATAACTCGAAACAATGGGTATAAATTGGATAAGTTTAGATTAAAGAACATAACTGCAGAAGGCTAATTGGCCCATACGAGGCAGCTCCTTTCTATAACCAACCCAATCCCACTCATATACATGTTCAACACACGCTTGAAACAATCGAGGTACCCCACCTCCACCGCGATACGCGGTAATTGGTTCTACAAATCAACAACACTGTTACCGAACCAGTATTTACCCAAGTCTTTTCTAAACTAAATCTAAACTTATCCGTTGATTTTTGTATCATCGGCAAATTTGCAAATGTTGGTACTCAAACCTGAATCTAAATCATTTATATATATATTAAAAACAACAGAGGTCCCAATTGAGTTTAGCAATTACCAAGGAGGATGTAATTAACCAATTAGTAAAACTCAAACCAAACAAATTCCCAGGGCCGGATGAAGTGTTTGCCAGGGTGCTTAAAGAATGCAAAGAGGAACTTTGCGACCCACTGTCTACCATATTGAGTAAATCAATAGAGTCAGGCAGAGTGCCAGAGTTATGGAAAGTTGCTAATGTGATACCAGTTTTTAAGAACATAAATTATTGATTTAGTTATGTTAGTTTAGGTTAGGTTAAGATAGGTAGGGTTGGTTAGGTTCCGTCATATATTTACGTTAGTTTTAACTGAAATTTAAAAAAAAAACTCATACATATTGAAATGAATAGCTTTGTCATTTCATAAGAAAAAAAATTGAAAAATATTGAAATTCTGAAAAACTTAGCTTATTAGGCAAATTGGGCCTTGCATGGTAGGCGAAGAACTGTGTTCTGGCTAATAGGTACAACATATATATATGTATATATATATTATAAAATATAAGGCAACTGCAGAAGGCCTATAGGCCCATACGAGGCAGCTAATATTTATATCCACCCCAATCCCACTCATATACATGTCCAACCTATGCTTGAAACAATCGAATCGAGGGACCCCACCTCCACCACGTTCCGCGGTAATTGGTTCAACAAATCAACAACCCTGTTACTGAACCAGTATTTACCCAAGTCTTTCCTAAATCTAAACTTATCCTATTTATACACATTGTTTCACGTTCTGTGTTGTGCTGATACTTTTAATTCCCTATTGATATTCCCTTTGTTACGTCCATTCATCCTCTTGTAAACCTCTATCATGTCACCCCTAACTCTTCGCCTTTCCAGTGAATGCAACTTAAGCTTTGTTAATCATTCTTCATATGAAAGATTTCTAATTTGGGGAATTAACTTAGTCATCATACGCTGGACACGTTCAAGTGAATTTATATCCGTTCTATAATACGGCGACCAAAACTGAACTGCATAATCTAAATGGAGCCTAACCAGAGCAAGATATAGCTTAAGAACCACACCAGGTGTCTTGTTACTAACGCTTCGATTAATAAATCCGAATGTCCTCTTTGCCTTATTACGAACATTCATGCATTGATCCTTTAGTTTTAAATTCTTACTAATCATAACTCCCAGATCCCTTTCGCAATCCGACTTCGCAATCTCAACACCATCTAGCTCGTATCTTGTAACTCTATCATCATTACCTAGCCTCGGAACTTTACATTTATCAGCATTAAACTGCATCTGCCAATCTTTGACCATTTCAAAACCCTATTTAGATCAACTTGAAGTGATAGTGAGTCTTCTTCCAGGTTAATTTCTCTAAGGATTTTTGTATCATCTGCAAATTTGCAAATGTTGCTACTCAAACCTGAATCTAAATCATTTATATATATTAAAAACAACAGAGGATGGCATAGTTAATTCCCAATATTAGAAATCTTTCATAAGAAGAAAGATTAACAAAGCTTAAATTGCATTTACTGGAAAGGAGAAGAGTTAAGGGTGACAGGATAGAGGTTTACAAATGGATGAATGGACATAACAGAGGGGATATTAATAAGGTATTAAAAATATCAACACAAGACAGAACGCGAAACAATGGGTATAAATTGGATAAGTTTAGATTTAAGAACATATAAACAAAGGTAACTGCAGAAGGTCTATTGGCCGAGGCAGCTATTATCTATAACTACCCAATCCCACTCATAAACATTTAATTCCTTCATAATAACAAATTTAGATTTCTCCTGTAAATTAAATTGTTTAATTATGAGTGCATCTCAAACTGCTTTCAACACCACATCCAATGCAGATAATATTTCAACAAAATGCTTGACTACAGAAATTATATGTTAAATAAGGTTCTAGGAGGAACAAAAACAGAAAAATCTTACTCGTGCATATATGAAGAAAAAACAGATAAAACTTTGCGTTATCTTTGTTAAGATAAACAAATATTTATTTAACTTTGAACAATCTTGAGTTGTTGTACACTAACACCTCCCTTGTATTATCTTGTGCTACTTCACATGTCTAAGCTGCTTGAATCTCTTCCCACACTCTAGACACTCAAAGAGGACGATCACCAAAATGCACAAGCTCGTAAATGACGTATTATAGCTCCACGTGTTCTAAAATGTTTGCCACACTCGGCACATTCAAAAGGTCTTTCACCTGTATGCACCATCCTGTGAGTCTTCATCCCTACTAGATGCTTAAATCTCTTTCCACACTCTGGACACTGATGAGGTTTATCACTTGAATGCACTACCATGTGGTTCTTCATATTTCCAAGCAGATTGAATAGCTTCCCACACTCGGCACATTCAAAACGCCTTTCACCCGTATGCACCATCCTGTGAGTCTTCATAGAGTCAACACGTTTGAATCTCTTCCCACACTCTGGACACTCATAAGATTTGTCACCTGAATGCACAAGCATGTGACGTATTAGAACTCCATTTGTTCTAAATTTTTTGCCACACTTGGCACATTCAAAAGGTCTTTCACCTATATGCACCATCCTGTGAGTCTGCATACCTACACGATGATTGAATCTCTTTCCACACTCTGGACACTGATGAGGTTTGTCACCTGAATGCACTAACATGTGTTGCTGCATATTTCCAAGCTGATTGAATACCTTCCCACACTCTGGACACATATAAGGTTTTTCACCTGAATGCACTAACATGTGAGTCTTCATTTTTCCAGGAAACCTGAATACCTTTCCACACTCTGGACATTGGTGAGTCATCTTCTTTATGAGAATTTTGTGAGAAGGTGTCCTCCTCCGGATGACTGCACAAGTGGTGATATCGAGCGTGGGGTACAGTGTCAATGTTGACGGTTATGCAAGGCTTGAATGTCGTTCCTTAGAGCTAGATTTGATGTTGACCAAACCACACACTAGAGAGTGAAGGGACGACGACGTTTAGGTCCGTTCATGACCATTCTCAAGTCGATTGTGATGAGGGAAGTTGTTGTTTTTGACAATAAATAGGCAAGATAGAGGTGAGGAGAAGGAAATAATAGATTTCATTTCTTTTATTTATTATGCATCCCGTACCCATCCTGTGGGCTGTGGTGTAAAGGCTTAAAGTGGCACATAAATAGGTTCAGGAACTGAACTCTCTAGTTCGTTAAGCTAAGCAAAAACCAATCTTTTGACGCTAGTTACACTATTATTAATGCTATATATACATGTACACATACTCATACATACATGTACATATATATACATATACATACACATACTTATTCAATCACCTACTCAAATACACACATCGATAATCTTTGTATCACAAGTGATAGGACACTGGGATATATTATCCGAAGGGTTAGTAACAAGACACCTGGTGTTGTTCTTCATCTATATCTTGCTCTGGTTAGACCCCATTTAGATTTTGCTGTTCAGTTTTGATCGCCGTACTATAGAATGGATATAAAATCATTTGAACGTATCCAGCGTAGGATGACAAAGTTAATTCCCAATATTAGAAATCTTTCATGTGAAGAAAGGATAACAAAGCTTAAATTGCATTCACTGGAAAGGAAATGATGTTGGTTTGGGAGGAAATGATGTTGGTCGAGTCAGGAGTGAGGAACTGATTCAGAGGTATAAAACAGCCATAGAGTTAGTTAGGAGCAAGGGAGGAATCCCGATCATATGTGGCATTCTTCCAAGAAAGGGAGTGGGAAATGAATGGATATCGAGGGCACTTGGTGTCAATTGCCGGCTGGAAAGATATTGCAAATCAAATGCAATATCTTTCATAGACAACTGGGAACACTTCTATGGAAGAAATGAAATGTATGCTCGTGATGGGGTGCATCTATCGAGAGCTGGGGTTGTTGCTGTTGCGAACTCGCTAGAAGAAGTGGTTAGAGGGGTTTGTTTGGGTTTAAACTGTTAGTAGATAGAGGTATGGGAATTGATTTGGAGGAAGGAGGTAATAAGAGTATGTGTTTGTGGGAGAAAGGAATTGGCAAAACGATCAGGGAAAGAGAAGGTCCGCAAAATAACAATTCACTTAGGGTATATTACACTAACAGTAGAAGTCTAAGAAATAAAATTAACGAATTAAATGCTCTTGTCTGCACAGAAAAAATAGATATTATTGCACTTACCGAAACGTGGATGAATGTAGAAAATAGAGAACTATTAGCTGAATATCAAATATATGGATTTAAACTATTTCACACAGATAGATATATTAGACGAGGAGGTGGAGTAGCCATATATGTTAGGGACAATTTGAAATGTAGTCTCAAAGAGGGAATCAAAACAGAGCCACACACAGAAACTATTTGGATTGAATTAAACGAAAAAGCTAATAATATTATAATAGGAGTAATATATAGGCCACCAAATTTAGACAGAATGGAAGCAAAGCATCTATGGGATGAAATATCTAGAGCATCTAGATCTAACAGTATTTATGTCATGGGTGACTTTAATTTTAGCGGAATAAACTGGTTGAACAAAACAGGGAATAGTGAAGCAGAAGATTTTCTAGAATTAATTGACGATTGCTTTCTTACGCAACACATTAAGGAACCAACACGGGAAAATAATATTTTAGATTTAGTGTTAACTAACAGGGAAACGCAAATTAATGACATCGAAATAGGGAGTGAGCTAGGGAGCAGTGATCACAAAGAAATCAGATTTAGCATAGAATGGAATAGACCAGTAGGAGAAAATTCTGTTAAAGTGCCAGATTTTCGAAAAGCTGATTTTAATAGCCTAAGAAATTTTTTGGGTCAAATTGATTGGAAAGCCTTGGGTATGGGGTGTGGGCCGGTCTTGGAGCGAGACATGAACCCAGCGATAGGTGACTTAAATGGGGATTTCGATGTGGATTCAATATATAACTTATTTAAGAATATTCTAAACAAAGCACAGGAACGTAGTATACCATACAAATTGAATAGATCGTATACTAATGACCCAAAGTGGATAACAAAGAATTTGAAGAACCTTATAGGTAAAAAGAGAGCTTGGTACAAAAGGATTAAAAATGGGGAGGTCACTTTAGAACAGGAATTCGTACAACTGGTTAGAAATGTTAAAAAAGAGATAAGGAAAGCAAAAAGAAACTATGAAGTTCGCATAGCAGGGCAAGCAAAGACAAATCCTAAAGGGTTTTTTCAGTTATATCGTACTAAGACTAGGGAAAGGATAGGTCCATTAAAAACTGAGACAGGTCAAATAACAGATAGTGATGAAGAGATGAGTAGTATTTTTAATAAATATTTTGTATCTGTATTTACTAAAGAGGAACTTAACAATATGCCTTCAGCCGAACAAGTCTATGTGGGTGGGGACGAGGACAGGTTGACGAGTTTAGCAGTTACCAGGGAGGATGTTCTTAAACAAATAGTAAAACTCAAACCAAACAAATCCCCAGGGCCGGATGAAGTGTTTGCTAGGGTGCTTAAAGAATGCAAAGAGGAGCTTTGTGACCCACTGTCAACCATATTTAATAAATCAATAGAGTCAGGCAGAGTGCCAGAGTTTTGGAAAGTTGCTAATGTGATACCAGTTTTTAAGAAAGGAGATAGATCACTTGCGTCTAACTATCGACCAATTAGCCTAACGTCTATTGTGGGAAAGTTACTCGAATCTATAATAGCAAATAAAATTCGTCTTCATCTTGAAAAACATAAATTAATAATTGAGTCGCAACATGGTTTTATAAATGGCCGTTCATGTTTAACAAATTTGTTATCTTTTTATTCTAGCATTGTTGAGGCAGTTGATAGTGGTAAGGATTGCGATGTTGTATACCTTGACTTTAGCAAAGCTTTTGATACAGTGCCACATGAAAGACTGATTAAAAAAATAGAGTCTCATGGTATTGGGGGTGCTATATTAAGCTGGATTAGGGCATGGCTATACCAAAGGAAACAGAGAGTTAGTATAAATGGAATCAAGTCAGAGTGGGAAAATGTTGTAAGTGGAGTGCCTCAAGGCTCTGTCCTGGGACCTCTGTTGTTTATAATATATATAAATGATTTAGATTCAGGTTTGAGTAGCAACATTTGCAAATTTGCCGATGATACGAAAATCGGTAGGGAAATTAATTCGGAGGAGGACTCACTATCACTTCAAGTTGATCTAGATAGGGTTTTGAAATGGTCAAAGGATTGGCAGATGCAGTTTAATGCTGATAAATGTAAAGTTCTGAGGTTAGGTAATGATGATAGAGTTACAAGATACGAGCTAGATGGTGTTGTGATTGCGAAGTCGGATTGCGAAAGGGATTTGGGAGTTATGATTAGTAAGAATTTAAAACAAAAGGATCAATGCATAAATGTTCGTAATAAGGCAAATCGGACACTTGGATTTATTAATCGCAGCGTTAGTAACAAGACACCTGGTGTGGTTCTCAAGCTATATCTTGCTCTAGTTAGGCCCCATTTAGATTATGCAGTTCAGTTTTGGTCGCCATATTATAGAATGGATATAAATTCACTTGAACGTGTCCAGCGTAGGATGACTAAGTTAATTCCCCAAATTAGAAATCTTTCATATGAAGAAAGATTAACAAAGCTTAAGTTGCATTCACTGGAAAGGCGAAGAGTTAGGGGTGACATGATAGAGGTTTACAAGTGGATGAATGGACATAACCGGGGGGATATTAATAGGGTATTAAAAGTATCAACACAGGACAGAACAGGAAACAATGGATATAAATTGGATAAGTTTAGATTTAGGAAAGACTTGGGTAAATACTGGTTCAGTAACAGGGTTGTTGATTTGTGGAACCAATTGCCGCGTAACATTGTGGAGGTGGGGTCCCTCGATTGTTTCAAGCACGGGTTGGACAAGTATATGAGTGGGATTGGGTGGTTATAGAATAGGAGCTGCCTCGTATGGGCCAATAGGCCTTCTGCAGTTACCTTTGTTCTTATGTTCTTATGTTCTTATGAAAGAGTTAAGGGTGACAGGATAGAGGTTTACAAGTGGATGAACGGACAAATGGGATATTAATAAGGTATTAAAAGTATCAACACAAGACATAACTCGAAACAATGGGTATAAATTGGATAAGTTTAGATTAAAGAACATAACTGCAGAAGGCCAATTGGCCCATACGAGGCAGCTCCTTTCTATAACCAACCCAATCCCACTCATATACATGTTCAACACACGCTTGAAACAATCGAGGTACCCCACCTCCACCGCGATACGCGGTAATTGGTTCTACAAATCAACAACACTGTTACCGAACCAGTATTTACCCAAGTCTTTTCTAAACTAAATCTAAACTTATCCGTTGATTTTTGTATCATCGGCAAATTTGCAAATGTTGGTACTCAAACCTGAATCTAAATCATTTATATATATATTAAAAACAACAGAGGTCCCAATTGAGTTTAGCAATTACCAAGGAGGATGTAATTAACCAATTAGTAAAACTCAAACCAAACAAATTCCCAGGGCCGGATGAAGTGTTTGCCAGGGTGCTTAAAGAATGCAAAGAGGAACTTTGCGACCCACTGTCTACCATATTGAGTAAATCAATAGAGTCAGGCAGAGTGCCAGAGTTATGGAAAGTTGCTAATGTGATACCAGTTTTTAAGAACATAAATTATTGATTTAGTTATGTTAGTTTAGGTTAGGTTAAGATAGGTAGGGTTGGTTAGGTTCCGTCATATATTTACGTTAGTTTTAACTCAAATTTAAAAAAAAAACTCATACATATTGAAATGAATAGCTTTGTCATTTCATAAGAAAAAAAATTGAAAAATATTGAAATTCTGAAAAACTTAGCTTATTAGGCAAATTGGGCCTTGCATGGTAGGCGAAGAACTGTGTTCTGGCTAATAGGTACAACATATATATATATATGTATATATATATTAAAAAATATAAGGCAACTGCAGAAGGCCTATAGGCCCATACGAGGCAGCTACTATTTATATCCACCCCAATCCCACTCATATACATGTCCAACCTATGCTTGAAACAATCGAGGGACCCCACCTCCACCACGTTCCGCGGTAATTGGTTCAACAAATCAACAACCCTGTTACTGAACCAGTATTTACCCAAGTCTTTCCTAAATCTAAACTTATCCTATTTATACACATTGTTTCACGTTCTGTGTTGTGCTGATACTTTTAATTCCCTATTGATATTCCCTTTGTTACGTCCATTCATCCTCTTGTAAACCTCTATCATGTCACCCCTAACTCTTCGCCTTTCCAGTGAATGCAACTTAAGCTTTGTTAATCATTCTTCATATGAAAGATTTCTAATTTGGGGAATTAACTTAGTCATCCTACGCTGGACACGTTCAAGTGAATTTATATCCGTTCTATAATACGGCGACCAAAACTGAACTGCATAATCTAAATGGAGCCTAACCAGAGCAAGATATAGCTTAAGAACCACACCAGGTGTCTTGTTACTAACGCTTCGATTAATAATTCCGAATGTCCTCTTTGCCTTATTACGAACATTCATGCATTGATCCTTTAGTTTTAAATTCTTACTAATCATAACTCCCAGATCCCTTTCGCAATCCGACTTCGCAATCTCAACACCATCTAGCTCGTATTATTATCATAGCAATATGATAATAATACGTTCTTATAATTTATGTTCTTAAAATATGTAATATTATCATAGCAATATGGAAGTTGTAGTGAAGGACCTGGTGACTCTAGTGGGAGCCCTGAGGACAGAGTTGGACTCTGCGGGAGGAGGTGCGTCAGCTTAAAAAACAACGAGAAGTAACGAAGGAGGAGACCAGCAGTAAAGGGACCTCGTCTTGGAGAGTTGCGAAAGACAGGGGCCTTAAGAAGACTTTGATAAAACCGCCTTCAAACGCCATAGCAACTTCAAATTCATTTGACGTTTTGGAGGACGAGTGCTGTGGAGAGACTGTGGATCGCGCAAAAGGGAAAGCAACGAAGAGAAAGGAAGCGCAGGCCCCTCAGAGAGTAAAGGAAGTACCTAAGCAAACATTAGTTGTGGGAGATTCCCAGATAAGGTATTTGGATAGAACGTTTTGTGCTAGAGATAGGGGGAACAGGTTAAGGGTTTGCTATCCTGGAGCTGGCATTGGTGATATTATAAACAACATGAATGATATTATGGCTGGTAATGGGAACAATCCCATTATTTGCATTAGCGTGGGAGGAAATGATGTTGGTCGAGTCAGGAGTGAGGAACTGATTCAGAGGTATAAAACAGCCATAGAGTTAGTTAGGAGCAAGGGAGGAATCCCGATCATATGTGGCATTCTTCCAAGAAAGGGAGTGGGAAATGAATGGATATCGAGGGCACTTGGTGTCAATTGCCGGCTGGAAAGATATTGCAAATCAAATGCAATATCTTACATAGACAACTGGGAACACTTCTATGGAAGAAATGAAATGTATGCTCGTGATGGGGTGCATCTATCGAGAGCTGGGGTTGTTGCTGTTGCGAACTCGCTAGAAGAAGTGGTTAGAGGTGTTTGTTTGGGTTTAAACTGTTAGTAGATAGAGGTATGGGAATTGATTTGGAGGAAGGAGGTAATAAAAGTATGTGTTTGTGGGAGAAAGGAATTGGCAAAACGATCAGGGAAAGAGAAGGTCCGCAAAATAACAATTCACTTAGGGTATATTACACTAACAGTAGAAGTCTAAGAAATAAAATTAACGAATTAAATGCTCTTGTCTGCACAGAAAAAATAGATATTATTGCACTTACCGAAACGTGGATGAATGTAGAAAATAGAGAACTATTAGCTGAATATCAAATATATGGATTTAAACTATTTCACACAGATAGATATATTAGACGAGGAGGTGGAGTAGCCATATATGTTAGGGACAATTTGAAATGTAGTCTCAAAGAGGGAATCAAAACAGAGCCACACACAGAAACTATTTGGATTGAATTAAACGAAAAAGCTAATAATATTATAATAGGAGTAATATATAGGCCACCAAATTTAGACAGAATGGAAGTAAAGCATCTATGGGATGAAATATCTAGAGCATCTAGATCTAACAGTATTTATGTCATGGGTGACTTTAATTTTAGCGGAATAAACTGGTTGAACAAAACAGGGAATAGTGAAGCAGAAGATTTTCTAGAATTAATTGACGATTGCTTTCTTACGCAACACATTAAGGAACCAACACGGGAAAATAATATTTTAGATTTAGTGTTAACTAACAGGGAAACGCAAATTAATGACATCGAAATAGGGAGTGAGCTAGGGAGCAGTGATCACAAAGAAATCAGATTTAGCATAGAATGGAATAGACCAGTAGGAGAAAATTCTGTTAAAGTGCCAGATTTTCGAAAAGCTGATTTTAATAGCCTAAGAAATTTTTTGGGTCAAATTGATTGGAAAGGCTTGGGTATGGGGTGTGGGCCGGTCTTGGAGCGAGACATGAACCCAGCGATAGGTGACTTAAATGGGGATTTCGATGTGGATTCAATATATAACTTATTTAAGAATATTCTAAACAAAGCACAGGAACGTAGTATACCATACAAATTGAATAGATCGTATACTAATGACCCAAAGTGGATAACAAAGAATTTGAAGAACCTTATAGGTAAAAAGAGAGCTTGGTACAAAAGGATTAAAAATGGGGAGGTCACTTTAGAACAGGAATTCGTACAACTGGTTAGAAATGTTAAAAAAGAGATAAGGAAAGCAAAAAGGAACTATGAAGTTCGCATAGCAGGGCAAGCAAAGACAAATCCTAAAGGGTTTTTTCAGTTATATCGTACTAAGACTAGGGAAAGGATAGGTCCATTAAAAACTGAGACAGGTCAAATAACAGATAGTGATGAAGAGATGAGTAGTATTTTTAATAAATATTTTGTATCTGTATTTACTAAAGAGGAACTTAACAATATGCCTTCAGCCGAACAAGTCTATGTGGGTGGGGACGAGGACAGGTTGACGAGTTTAGCAGTTACCAGGGAGGATGTTCTTAAACAAATAGTAAAACTCAAACCAAACAAATCCCCAGGGCCGGATGAAGTGTTTGCTAGGGTGCTTAAAGAATGCAAAGAGGAGCTTTGTGACCCACTGTCAACCATATTTAATAAATCAATAGAGTCAGGCAGAGTGCCAGAGTTTTGGAAAGTTGCTAATGTGATACCAGTTTTTAAGAAAGGAGATAGATCACTTGCGTCTAACTATCGACCAATTAGCCTAACGTCTATTGTGGGAAAGTTACTCGAATCTATAATAGCAAATAAAATTCGTCTTCATCTTGAAAAACATAAATTAATAATTGAGTCGCAACATGGTTTTATAAATGGCCGTTCATGTTTAACAAATTTGTTATCTTTTTATTCTAGCATTGTTGAGGCAGTTGATAGTGGTAAGGATTGCGATGTTGTATACCTTGACTTTAGCAAAGCTTTTGATACAGTGCCACATGAAAGACTGATTAAAAAAATAGAGTCTCATGGTATTGGGGGTGCTATATTAAGCTGGATTAGGGCATGGCTATACCAAAGGAAACAGAGAGTTAGTATAAATGGAATCAAGTCAGAGTGGGAAAATGTTGTAAGTGGAGTGCCTCAAGGCTCTGTCCTGGGACCTCTGTTGTTTATAATATATATAAATGATTTAGATTCAGGTTTGAGTAGCAACATTTGCAAATTTGCCGATGATACGAAAATCGGTAGGGAAATTAATTCGGAGGAGGACTCACTATCACTTCAAGTTGATCTAGATAGGGTTTTGAAATGGTCAAAGGATTGGCAGATGCAGTTTAATGCTGATAAATGTAAAGTTCTGAGGTTAGGTAATGATGATAGAGTTACAAGATACGAGCTAGATGGTGTTGTGATTGCGAAGTCGGATTGCGAAAGGGATCTGGGAGTTATGATTAGTAAGAATTTAAAACAAAAGGATCAATGCATAAATGTTCGTAATAAGGCAAATCGGACACTTGGATTTATTAATCGCAGCGTTAGTAACAAGACACCTGGTGTGGTTCTCAAGCTATATCTTGCTCTAGTTAGGCCCCATTTAGATTATGCAGTTCAGTTTTGGTCGCCATATTATAGAATGGATATAAATTCACTTGAACGTGTCCAGCGTAGGATGACTAAGTTAATTCCCCAAATTAGAAATCTTTCATATGAAGAAAGATTAACAAAGCTTAAGTTGCATTCACTGGAAAGGCGAAGAGTTAGGGGTGACATGATAGAGGTTTACAAGTGGATGAATGGACATAACCGGGGGGATATTAATAGGGTATTAAAAGTATCAACACAGGACAGAACACGAAACAATGGATATAAATTGGATAAGTTTAGATTTAGGAAAGACTTGGGTAAATACTGGTTCAGTAACAGGGTTGTTGATTTGTGGAACCAATTGCCGCGTAACATTGTGGAGGTGGGGTCCCTCGATTGTTTCAAGCACGGGTTGGACAAGTATATGAGTGGGATTGGGTGGTTATAGAATAGGAGCTGCCTCGTATGGGCCAATAGGCCTTCTGCAGTTACCTTTGTTCTTATGTTCTTATGTATCTTGTAACTCTATCATCATTACCTAGCCTCGGAACTTTACATTTATCAGCATTAAACTGCATCTGCCAATCTTTGACCATTTCAAAACCCTATTTAGATCAACTTGAAGTGATAGTGAGTCTTCTTCCAGGTTAATTTCTCTAAGGATTTTTGTATCATCTGCAAATTTGCAAATGTTGCTACTCAAACCTGAATCTAAATCATTTATATATATTAAAAACAACAGAGGATGGCATAGTTAATTCCCAATATTAGAAATCTTTCATAAGAAGAAAGATTAACAAAGCTTAAATTGCATTTACTGGAAAGGAGAAGAGTTAAGGGTGACAGGATAGAGGTATACAAATGGATGAATGGACATAACAGAGGGGATATTAATAAGGTATTAAAAATATCAACACAAGACAGAACGCGAAACAATGGGTATAAATTGGATAAGTTTAGATTTAAGAACATATAAACAAAGGTAACTGCAGAAGGTCTATTGGCCGAGGCAGCTATTATCTATAACTTCCCAATCCCACTCATAAACATTTAATTCCTTCATAATAACAAATTTAGATTTCTCCTGTAAATTAAATTGTTTAATTATGAGTGCATCTCAAACTGCTTTCAACACCACATCCAATGCAGATAATATTTCAACAAAATGCTTGACTACAGAAATTATATGTTAAATAAGGTTCTAGGAGGAACAAAAACAGAAAAATCTTACTCGTGCATATATGAAGAAAAAACAGATAAAACTTTGCGTTATCTTTGTTAAGATAAACAAATATTTATTTAACTTTGAACAATCTTGAGTTGTTGTACACTAACACCTCCCTTGTATTATCTTGTGCTACTTCACATGTCTAAGCTGCTTGAATCTCTTCCCACACTCTAGACACTCAAAGAGGACGATCACCAAAATGCACAAGCTCGTAAATGACGTATTATAGCTCCACGTGTTCTAAAATGTTTGCCACACTCGGCACATTCAAAAGGTCTTTCACCTGTATGCACCATCCTGTGAGTCTTCATCCCTACTAGATGCTTAAATCTCTTTCCACACTCTGGACACTGATGAGGTTTATCACTTGAATGCACTACCATGTGGTTCTTCATATTTCCAAGCAGATTGAATAGCTTCCCACACTCGGCACATTCAAAACGCCTTTCACCCGTATGCACCATCCTGTGAGTCTTCATAGAGTCAACACGTTTGAATCTCTTCCCACACTCTGGACACTCATAAGATTTGTCACCTGAATGCACAAGCATGTGACGTATTAGAACTCCATTTGTTCTAAATTTTTTGCCACACTTGGCACATTCAAAAGGTCTTTCACCTATATGCACCATCCTGTGAGTCTGCATACCTACACGATGATTGAATCTCTTTCCACACTCTGGACACTGATGAGGTTTGTCACCTGAATGCACTAACATGTGTTGCTGCATATTTCCAAGCTGATTGAATACCTTCCCACACTCTGGACACATATAAGGTTTTTCACCTGAATGCACTAACATGTGAGTCTTCATTTTTCCAGGAAACCTGAATACCTTTCCACACTCTGGACATTGGTGAGTCATCTTCTTTATGAGAATTTTGTGAGAAGGTGTCCTCCTCCGGATGACTGCACAAGTGGTGATATCGAGCGTGGGGTACAGTGTCAATGTTGACGGTTATGCAAGGCTTGAATGTCGTTCCTTAGAGCTAGATTTGATGTTGACCAAACCACACACTAGAGAGTGAAGGGACGACGACGTTTAGGTCCGTTCATGACCATTCTCAAGTCGATTGTGATGAGGGAAGTTGTTGTTTTTGACAATAAATAGGCAAGATAGAGGTGAGGAGAAGGAAATAATAGATTTCATTTCTTTTATTTATTATGCATCCCGTACCCATCCTGTGGGCTGTGGTGTAAAGGCTTAAAGTGGCACATAAATAGGTTCAGGAACTGAACTCTCTAGTTCGTTAAGCTAAGCAAAAACCAATCTTTTGACGCTAGTTACACTATTATTAATGCTATATATACATGTACACATACTCATACATACATGTACATATATATACATATACATACACATACTTATTCAATCACCTACTCAAATACACACATCGATAATCTTTGTATCACAAGTGATAGGACACTGGGATATATTATCCGAAGGGTTAGTAACAAGACACCTGGTGTTGTTCTTCATCTATATCTTGCTCTGGTTAGACCCCATTTAGATTTTGCTGTTCAGTTTTGATCGCCGTACTATAGAATGGATATAAAATCATTTGAACGTATCCAGCGTAGGATGACAAAGTTAATTCCCAATATTAGAAATCTTTCATGTGAAGAAAGGATAACAAAGCTTAAATTGCATTCACTGGAAAGAGTTAAGGGTGACAGGATAGAGGTTTACAAGTGGATGAACGGACAAATGGGATATTAATAAGGTATTAAAAGTATCAACACAAGACATAACTCGAAACAATGGGTATAAATTGGATAAGTTTAGATTAAAGAACATAACTGCAGAAGGCCAATTGGCCCATACGAGGCAGCTCCTTTCTATAACCAACCCAATCCCACTCATATACATGTTCAACACACGCTTGAAACAATCGAGGTACCCCACCTCCACCGCGATACGCGGTAATTGGTTCTACAAATCAACAACACTGTTACCGAACCAGTATTTACCCAAGTCTTTTCTAAACTAAATCTAAACTTATCCGTTGATTTTTGTATCATCGGCAAATTTGCAAATGTTGGTACTCAAACCTGAATCTAAATCATTTATATATATATTAAAAACAACAGAGGTCCCAATAGAGTTTAGCAATTACCAAGGAGGATGTAATTAACCAATTAGTAAAACTCAAACCAAACAAATTCCCAGGGCCGGATGAAGTGTTTGCCAGGGTGCTTAAAGAATGCAAAGAGGAACTTTGCGACCCACTGTCTACCATATTGAGTAAATCAATAGAGTCAGGCAGAGTGCCAGAGTTATGGAAAGTTGCTAATGTGATACCAGTTTTTAAGAACATAAATTATTGATTTAGTTATGTTAGTTTAGGTTAGGTTAAGATAGGTAGGGTTGGTTAGGTTCCGTCATATATTTACGTTAGTTTTAACTCAAATTTAAAAAAAAAACTCATACATATTGAAATGAATAGCTTTGTCATTTCATAAGAAAAAAAATTGAAAAATATTGAAATTCTGAAAAACTTAGCTTATTAGGCAAATTGGGCCTTGCATGGTAGGCGAAGAACTGTGTTCTGGCTAATAGGTACAACATATATATATATATATATATATATATATATATATATATATATATATATATATATATATATATATATATATATATATATATATATATATATATATATATATATATATATATATATGTATATATATATTATAAAATATAAGGCAACTGCAGAAGGCCTATAGGCCCATACGAGGCAGCTAATATTTATATCCACCCCAATCCCACTCATATACATGTCCAACCTATGCTTGAAACAATCGAATCGAGGGACCCCACCTCCACCACGTTCCGCGGTAATTGGTTCAACAAATCAACAACCCTGTTACTGAACCAGTATTTACCCAAGTCTTTCCTAAATCTAAACTTATCCTATTTATACACATTGTTTCACGTTCTGTGTTGTGCTGATACTTTTAATTCCCTATTGATATTCCCTTTGTTACGTCCATTCATCCTCTTGTAAACCTCTATCATGTCACCCCTAACTCTTCGCCTTTCCAGTGAATGCAACTTAAGCTTTGTTAATCATTCTTCATATGAAAGATTTCTAATTTGGGGAATTAACTTAGTCATCCTACGCTGGACACGTTCAAGTGAATTTATATCCGTTCTATAATACGGCGACCAAAACTGAACTGCATAATCTAAATGGAGCCTAACCAGAGCAAGATATAGCTTAAGAACCACACCAGGTGTCTTGTTACTAACGCTTCGATTAATAAATCCGAATGTCCTCTTTGCCTTATTACGAACATTCATGCATTGATCCTTTAGTTTTAAATTCTTACTAATCATAACTCCCAGATCCCTTTCGCAATCCGACTTCGCAATCTCAACACCATCTAGCTCGTATCTTGTAACTCTATCATCATTACCTAGCCTCGGAACTTTACATTTATCAGCATTAAACTGCATCTGCCAATCTTTGACCATTTCAAAACCCTATTTAGATCAACTTGAAGTGATAGTGAGTCTTCTTCCAGGTTAATTTCTCTAAGGATTTTTGTATCATCTGCAAATTTGCAAATGTTGCTACTCAAACCTGAATCTAAATCATTTATATATATTAAAAACAACAGAGGATGGCATAGTTAATTCCCAATATTAGAAATCTTTCATAAGAAGAAAGATTAACAAAGCTTAAATTGCATTTACTGGAAAGGAGAAGAGTTAAGGGTGACAGGATAGAGGTTTACAAATGGATGAATGGACATAACAGAGGGGATATTAATAAGGTATTAAAAATATCAACACAAGACAGAACGCGAAACAATGGGTATAAATTGGATAAGTTTAGATTTAAGAACATATAAACAAAGGTAACTGCAGAAGGTCTATTGGCCGAGGACGCTATTATCTATAACTACCCAATCCCACTCATAAACATTTAATTCCTTCATAATAACAAATTTAGATTTCTCCTGTAAATTAAATTGTTTAATTATGAGTGCATCTCAAACTGCTTTCAACACCACATCCAATGCAGATAATATTTCAACAAAATGCTTGACTACAGAAATTATATGTTAAATAAGGTTCTAGGAGGAACAAAAACAGAAAAATCTTACTCGTGCATATATGAAGAAAAAACAGATAAAACTTTGCGTTATCTTTGTTAAGATAAACAAATATTTATTTAACTTTGAACAATCTTGAGTTGTTGTACACTAACACCTCCCTTGTATTATCTTGTGCTACTTCACATGTCTAAGCTGCTTGAATCTCTTCCCACACTCTAGACACTCAAAGAGGACGATCACCAAAATGCACAAGCTCGTAAATGACGTATTATAGCTCCACGTGTTCTAAAATGTTTGCCACACTCGGCACATTCAAAAGGTCTTTCACCTGTATGCACCATCCTGTGAGTCTTCATCCCTACTAGATGCTTAAATCTCTTTCCACACTCTGGACACTGATGAGGTTTATCACTTGAATGCACTACCATGTGGTTCTTCATATTTCCAAGCAGATTGAATAGCTTCCCACACTCGGCACATTCAAAACGCCTTTCACCCGTATGCACCATCCTGTGAGTCTTCATAGAGTCAACACGTTTGAATCTCTTCCCACACTCTGGACACTCATAAGATTTGTCACCTGAATGCACAAGCATGTGACGTATTAGAACTCCATTTGTTCTAAATTTTTTGCCACACTTGGCACATTCAAAAGGTCTTTCACCTATATGCACCATCCTGTGAGTCTGCATACCTACACGATGATTGAATCTCTTTCCACACTCTGGACACTGATGAGGTTTGTCACCTGAATGCACTAACATGTGTTGCTGCATATTTCCAAGCTGATTGAATACCTTCCCACACTCTGGACACATATAAGGTTTTTCACCTGAATGCACTAACATGTGAGTCTTCATTTTTCCAGGAAACCTGAATACCTTTCCACACTCTGGACATTGGTGAGTCATCTTCTTTATGAGAATTTTGTGAGAAGGTGTCCTCCTCCGGATGACTGCACAAGTGGTGATATCGAGCGTGGGGTACAGTGTCAATGTTGACGGTTATGCAAGGCTTGAATGTCGTTCCTTAGAGCTAGATTTGATGTTGACCAAACCACACACTAGAGAGTGAAGGGACGACGACGTTTAGGTCCGTTCATGACCATTCTCAAGTCGATTGTGATGAGGGAAGTTGTTGTTTTTGACAATAAATAGGCAAGATAGAGGTGAGGAGAAGGAAATAATAGATTTCATTTCTTTTATTTATTATGCATCCCGTACCCATCCTGTGGGCTGTGGTGTAAAGGCTTAAAGTGGCACATAAATAGGTTCAGGAACTGAACTCTCTAGTTCGTTAAGCTAAGCAAAAAACAATCTTTTGACGCTAGTTACACTA
>NW_027189134.1:863787-887517 GCF_040958095.1 Procambarus clarkii
AACTGCTTTCAACACCACATCCAATGCAGATAATATTTCAACAAAATGCTTGACTACAGAAATTATATGTTAAATAAGGTTCTAGGAGGAACAAAAACAGAAAAATCTTACTCGTGCATATATGAAGAAAAAACAGATAAAACTTTGCGTTATCTTTGTTAAGATAAACAAATATTTATTTAACTTTGAACAATCTTGAGTTGTTGTACACTAACACCTCCCTTGTATTATCTTGTGCTACTTCACATGTCTAAGCTGCTTGAATCTCTTCCCACACTCTAGACACTCAAAGAGGACGATCACCAAAATGCACAAGCTCGTAAATGACGTATTATAGCTCCACGTGTTCTAAAATGTTTGCCACACTCGGCACATTCAAAAGGTCTTTCACCTGTATGCACCATCCTGTGAGTCTTCATCCCTACTAGATGCTTAAATCTCTTTCCACACTCTGGACACTGATGAGGTTTATCACTTGAATGCACTACCATGTGGTTCTTCATATTTCCAAGCAGATTGAATAGCTTCCCACACTCGGCACATTCAAAACGCCTTTCACCCGTATGCACCATCCTGTGAGTCTTCATAGAGTCAACACGTTTGAATCTCTTCCCACACTCTGGACACTCATAAGATTTGTCACCTGAATGCACAAGCATGTGACGTATTAGAACTCCATTTGTTCTAAATTTTTTGCCACACTTGGCACATTCAAAAGGTCTTTCACCTATATGCACCATCCTGTGAGTCTGCATACCTACACGATGATTGAATCTCTTTCCACACTCTGGACACTGATGAGGTTTGTCACCTGAATGCACTAACATGTGTTGCTGCATATTTCCAAGCTGATTGAATACCTTCCCACACTCTGGACACATATAAGGTTTTTCACCTGAATGCACTAACATGTGAGTCTTCATTTTTCCAGGAAACCTGAATACCTTTCCACACTCTGGACATTGGTGAGTCATCTTCTTTATGAGAATTTTGTGAGAAGGTGTCCTCCTCCGGATGACTGCACAAGTGGTGATATCGAGCGTGGGGTACAGTGTCAATGTTGACGGTTATGCAAGGCTTGAATGTCGTTCCTTAGAGCTAGATTTGATGTTGACCAAACCACACACTAGAGAGTGAAGGGACGACGACGTTTAGGTCCGTTCATGACCATTCTCAAGTCGATTGTGATGAGGGAAGTTGTTGTTTTTGACAATAAATAGGCAAGATAGAGGTAAGGAGAAGGAAATAATAGATTTCATTTCTTTTATTTATTATGCATCCCGTACCCATCCTGTGGGCTGTGGTGTAAAGGCTTAAAGTGGCACATAAATAGGTTCAGGAACTGAACCCTCTAGTTCGTTAAGCTAAGCAAAAACCAATCTTTTGACGCTAGTTACACTATTATTAATGCTATATATACATGTACACATACTCATACATACATGTACATATATATACATATACATACACATACTTATTCAAATACACACATCGATAATCTTTGTATCACAAGTGATAGGACACTGGGATATATTATCCGAAGGGTTAGTAACAAGACACCTGGTGTTGTTCTTCATCTATATCTTGCTCTGGTTAGACCCCATTTAGATTTTGCTGTTCAGTTTTGATCGCCGTACTATAGAATGGATATAAAATCATTTGAACGTATCCAGCGTAGGATGACAAAGTTAATTCCCAATATTAGAAATCTTTCATGTGAAGAAAGGATAACAAAGCTTAAATTGCATTCACTGGAAAGAGTTAAGGGTGACAGGATAGAGGTTTACAAGTGGATGAACGGACAAATGGGATATTAATAAGGTATTAAAAGTATCAACACAAGACATAACTCGAAACAATGGGTATAAATTGGATAAGTTTAGATTAAAGAACATAACTGCAGAAGGCCAATTGGCCCATACGAGGCAGCTCCTTTCTATAACCATCCCAATCCCACTCATATACATGTTCAACACACGCTTGAAACAATTGAGGTACCCCACCTCCACCGCGATACGCGGTAATTGGTTCTACAAATCAACAACACTGTTACCGAACCAGTATTTACCCAAGTCTTTTCTAAACTAAATCTAAACTTATCCGTTGATTTTTGTATCATCGGCAAATTTGCAAATGTTGGTACTCAAACCTGAATCTAAATCATTTATATATATATTAAAAACAACAGAAGTCCCAATTGAGTTTAGCAATTACCAAGGAGGATGTAATTAACCAATTAGTAAAACTCAAACCAAACAAATCCCCAGGGCCGGATGAAGTGTTTGCCAGGGTGCTTAAAGAATGCAAAGAGGAACTTTGCGACCCACTGTCTACCATATTGAGTAAATCAATAGAGTCAGGCAGAGTGCCAGAGTTATGGAAAGTTGCTAATGTGATACCAGTTTTTAAGAACATAAATTATTGATTTAGTTATGTTAGTTTAGGTTAGGTTAAGATAGGTAGGGTTGGTTAGGTTCGGTCATATATTTGCGTTAGTTTTAACTCAAATTTAAAAAAAAAACTCATACATATTGAAATGAATAGCTTTGTCATTTCATAAGAAAAAAAAATTGAAAAATATTGAAATTCTGAAAAACTTAGCTTATTAGGCAAATTGGGCCTTGCATGGTAGGCGAAGAACTGTGTTTTGGCTAATAGGTACAACATATATATATTATAAAATATAAGGCAACTGCAGAAGGCCTATAGGCCCATACGAGGCAGCTACTATTTATATCCACCCCAATCCCACTCATATACATGTCCAACCTATGCTTGAAACAATCGAGGGACCCCACCTCCACCACGTTCCGCGGTAATTGGTTCAACAAATCAACAACCCTGTTACTGAACCAGTATTTACCCAAGTCTTTCCTAAATCTAAACTTATCCTATTTGTACACATTGTTTCACGTTCTGTGTTGTGCTGATACTTTTAATTCCCTATTGATATTCCCTTTGTTACGTCCATTCATCCTCTTGTAAACCTCTATCATGTCACCCCTAACTCTTCGCCTTTCCAGTGAATGCAACTTAAGCTTTGTTAATCATTCTTCATATGAAAGATTTCTAATTTGGGGAATTAACTTAGTCATCCTACGCTGGACACGTTCAAGTGAATTTATATCCGTTCTATAATACGGCGACCAAAACTGAACTGCATAATCTAAATGGAGCCTAACCAGAGCAAGATATAGCTTAAGAACCACACCAGGTGTCTTGTTACTAACGCTTCGATTAATAAATCCGAATGTCCTCTTTGCCTTATTACGAACATTCATGCATTGATCCTTTAGTTTTAAATTCTTACTAATCATAACTCCCAGATCCCTTTCGCAATCCGACTTCGCAATCTCAACACCATCTAGCTCGTATCTTGTAACTCTATCATCATTACCTAGCCTCGGAACTTTACATTTATCAGCATTAAACTGCATCTGCCAATCTTTGACCATTTCAAAACCCTATTTAGATCAACTTGAAGTGATAGTGAGTCTTCTTCCAGGTTAATTTCTCTAAGGATTTTTGTATCATCTGCAAATTTGCAAATGTTGCTACTCAAACCTGAATCTAAATCATTTATATATATTAAAAACAACAGAGGATGGCATAGTTAATTCCCAATATTAGAAATCTTTCATAAGAAGAAAGATTAACAAAGCTTAAATTGCATTTACTGGAAAGGAGAAGAGTTAAGGGTGACAGGATAGAGGTTTACAAATGGATGAATGGACATAACAGAGGGGATATTAATAAGGTATTAAAAATATCAACACAAGACAGAACGCGAAACAATGGGTATAAATTGGATAAGTTTAGATTTAAGAACATATAAACAAAGGTAACTGCAGAAGGTCTATTGGCCGAGGCAGCTATTATCTATAACTACCCAATCCCACTCATAAACATTTAATTCCTTCATAATAACAAATTTAGATTTCTCCTGTAAATTAAATTGTTTAATTATGAGTGCATTTCAAACTGCTTTCAACACCACATCCAATGCAGATAATATTTCAACAAAATGCTTGACTACAGAAATTATATGTTAAATAAGGTTCTAGGAGGAACAAAAACAGAAAAATCTTACTCGTGCATATATGAAGAAAAAACAGATAAAACTTTGCGTTATCTTTGTTAAGATAAACAAATATTTATTTAACTTTGAACAATCTTGAGTTGTTGTACACTAACACCTCCCTTGTATTATCTTGTGCTACTTCACATGTCTAAGCTGCTTGAATCTCTTCCCACACTCTAGACACTCAAAGAGGACGATCACCAAAATGCACAAGCTCGTAAATGACGTATTATAGCTCCACGTGTTCTAAAATGTTTGCCACACTCGGCACATTCAAAAGGTCTTTCACCTGTATGCACCATCCTGTGAGTCTTCATCCCTACTAGATGCTTAAATCTCTTTCCACACTCTGGACACTGATGAGGTTTATCACTTGAATGCACTACCATGTGGTTCTTCATATTTCCAAGCAGATTGAATAGCTTCCCACACTCGGCACATTCAAAACGCCTTTCACCCGTATGCACCATCCTGTGAGTCTTCATAGAGTCAACACGTTTGAATCTCTTCCCACACTCTGGACACTCATAAGATTTGTCACCTGAATGCACAAGCATGTGACGTATTAGAACTCCATTTGTTCTAAATTTTTTGCCACACTTGGCACATTCAAAAGGTCTTTCACCTATATGCACCATCCTGTGAGTCTGCATACCTACACGATGATTGAATCTCTTTCCACACTCTGGACACTGATGAGGTTTGTCACCTGAATGCACTAACATGTGTTGCTGCATATTTCCAAGCTGATTGAATACCTTCCCACACTCTGGACACATATAAGGTTTTTCACCTGAATGCACTAACATGTGAGTCTTCATTTTTCCAGGAAACCTGAATACCTTTCCACACTCTGGACATTGGTGAGTCATCTTCTTTATGAGAATTTTGTGAGAAGGTGTCCTCCTCCGGATGACTGCACAAGTGGTGATATCGAGCGTGGGGTACAGTGTCAATGTTGACGGTTATGCAAGGCTTGAATGTCGTTCCTTAGAGCTAGATTTGATGTTGACCAAACCACACACTAGAGAGTGAAGGGACGACGACGTTTAGGTCCGTTCATGACCATTCTCAAGTCGATTGTGATGAGGGAAGTTGTTGTTTTTGACAATAAATAGGCAAGATAGAGGTGAGGAGAAGGAAATAATAGATTTCATTTCTTTTATTTATTATGCATCCCGTACCCATCCTGTGGGTTGTGGTGTAAAGGCTTAAAGTGGCACATAAATAGGTTCAGGAACTGAACTCTCTAGTTCGTTAAGCTAAGCAAAAACCAATCTTTTGACGCTAGTTACACTATTATTAATGCTATATATACATGTACACATACTCATACATACATGTACATATATATACATATACATACACATACTTATTCAATCACCTACTCAAATACACACATCGATAATCTTTGTATCACAAGTGATAGGACACTGGGATATATTATCCGAAGGGTTAGTAACAAGACACCTGGTGTTGTTCTTCATCTATATCTTGCTCTGGTTAGACCCCATTTAGATTTTGCTGTTCAGTTTTGATCGCCGTACTATAGAATGGATATAAAATCATTTGAACGTATCCAGCGTAGGATGACAAAGTTAATTCCCAATATTAGAAATCTTTCATGTGAAGAAAGGATAACAAAGCTTAAATTGCATTCACTGGAAAGAGTTAAGGGTGACAGGATAGAGGTTTACAAGTGGATGAACGGACAAAGGGGATATTAATAAGGTATTAAAAGTATCAACACAAGACATAACTCGAAACAATGGGTATAAATTGGATAAGTTTAGATTAAAGAATATAACTGCAGAAGGCTTATTGGCCCATACGAGGCAGCTCCTTTCTATAACCAACCCAATCCCACTCATATACATGTTCAACACACGCTTGAAACAATCGAGGTACCCCACCTCCACCGCGATACGCGGTAATTGGTTCTACAAATCAACAACACTGTTACCGAACCAGTATTTATCCAAGTCTTTTCTAAACTAAATCTAAACTTATCCGTTGATTTTTGTATCATCGGCAAATTTGCAAATGTTGGTACTCAAACCTGAATCTAAATCATTTATATATATATATTAAAAACAACAGAGGTCCCAATTGAGTTTAGCAATTACCAAGGAGGATGTAATTAACCAATTAGTAAAACTCAAACCAAACAAATTCCCAGGGCCGGATGAAGTGTTTGCCAGGGTGCTTAAAGAATGCAAAGAGGAACTTTGCGACCCACTGTCTACCATATTGAGTAAATCAATAGAGTCAGGCAGAGTGCCAGAGTTATGGAAAGTTGCTAATGTGATACCGGTTTTTAAGAACATAAATTATTGATTTAGTTATGTTAGTTTAGGTTAGGTTAAGATAGGTAGGGTTGGTTAGGTTCCGTCATATATTTGCGTTAGTTTTAACTCAAATTTAAAAAAAACGCATACATATTGAAATGAATAGCTTTGTCATTTCATAAGAAAAAAAAATGAAAAATATTGAAATTCTGAAAAACTTAGCTTATTAGGCAAATTGGGCCTTGCATGGTAGGCGAAGAACTGTGGTTTGGCTAATAGGTGCAACATATATATATATATGTATATATACATTATAAAATATAAGGCAACTGCAGAAGGCCTATAGGCCCATACGAGGCAGCTACTATTTATATCCACCCCAATCCCACTCATATACATGTCCAACCTATGCTTGAAACAATCGAGGGACCCCACCTCCACCACGTTCCGCGGTAATTGGTTCAACAAATCAACAACCCTGTTACTGAACCAGTATTTACCCAAGTCTTTCCTAAATCTAAACTTATCCTATTTATACACATTTCACGAACGAACGTTTCACGTTCTGTGTTGTGCTGATACTTTTAATTCCCTATTGATATTCCCTTTGTTACGTCCATTCATCCTCTTGTAAACCTCTATCATGTCACCCCTAACTCTTCGCCTTTCCAGTGAATGCAACTTAAGCTTTGTTAATCATTCTTCATATGAAAGATTTCTAATTTGGGGAATTAACTTAGTCATCCTACGCTGGACACGTTCAAGTGAATTTATATCCGTTCTATAATACGGCGACCAAAACTGAACTGCATAATCTAAATGGAGCCTAACCAGAGCAAGATATAGCTTTAGAACCACACCAGGTGTCTTGTTACTAACGCTTCGATTAATAAATCCGAATGTCCTCTTTGCCTTATTACGAACATTCATGCATTGATCCTTTAGTTTTAAATTCTTACTAATCATAACTCCCGGATCCCTTTCGCAATCCGACTTCGCAATCTCAACACCATCTAGCTCGTATCTTGTAACTCTATCATCATTACCTAGCCTCGGAACTTTACATTTATCAGCATTAAACTGCATCTGCCAATCTTTGACCATTTCAAAACCCTATTTAGATCAACTTGAAGTGATAGTGAGTCTTCTTCCAGGTTAATTTCTCTAAGGATTTTTGTATCATCTGCAAATTTGCAAATGTTGCTACTCAAACCTGAATCTAAATCATTTATATATATTAAAAACAACAGAGGATGGCATAGTTAATTCCCAATATTAGAAATCTTTCATAAGAAGAAAGATTAACAAAGCTTAAATTGCATTTACTGGAAAGGAGAAGAGTTAAGGGTGACAGGATAGAGGTTTACAAATGGATGAATGGACATAACAGAGGGGATATTAATAAGGTATTAAAAATATCAACACAAGACAGAACGCGAAACAATGGGTATAAATTGGATAAGTTTAGATTTAAGAACATATAAACAAAGGTAACTGCAGAAGGTCTATTGGCTAATACGAGGCAGCTATTATCTATAACTACCCAATCCCACTCATAAACATTTAATTCCTTCATAATAACAAATTTCGATTTCTCCTGTAAATTAAATTGTTTAATTATGAGTGCATCTCAAACTGCTTTCAACACCACATCCAATGCAGATAATATTTCAACAAAATGCCTGACGACACAAATTATATGTTAAATAAGGTTCTAGGAGGAACAAAAACAGAAAAATCTTACTCGTGCATATATGAAGAAAAAACAGATAAAACTTTGCGTTATCTTTGTTAAGATAAACAAATATTTATTTAACTTTGAACAATCTTGAGTTGTTGTACACTAACACCTCCCATGTATTATCTTGTGCTACTTCACATGTCTAAGCTGCTTGAATCTCTTCCCACACTCTAGACACTCATAGAGGACGATCACCAAAATGCACAAGCTCGTAAATGACGTATTATAGCTCCACGTGTTCTAAAATGTTTGCCACACTCGGCACATTCAAAAGGTCTTTCACCTGTATGCACCATCCTGTGAGTCTTCATCCCTACTAGATGCTTAAATCTCTTTCCACACTCTGGACACTGATGAGGTTTATCACTTGAATGCACTACCATGTGGTTCTTCATATTTCCAAGCAGATTGAATAGCTTCCCACACTCGGCACATTCAAAACGCCTTTCACCCGTATGCACCATCCTGTGAGTCTTCATAGAGTCAACACGTTTGAATCTCTTCCCACACTCTGGACACTCATAAGATTTGTCACCTGAATGCACAAGCATGTGACGTATTAGAACTCCATTTGTTCTAATTTTTTTGCCACACTTGGCACATTCAAAAGGTCTTTCACCTATATGCACCATCCTGTGAGTCTGCATACCTACACGGTGATTGAATCTCTTTCCACACTCTGGACACTGATGAGGTTTGTCATTTGAATGCACTAACATGTGTTGCTGCATATTTCCAAGCTGATTGAATACCTTCACAACCTCACAGTGAGAGGTTGTGTTAACCGGAGCTCCTGAGTGTTGTTATATTATCATAGCAATATGGAAGTTGTAGTGAAGGACCTGGTGACTCTAGTGGGAGCCCTGAGGACAGAGTTGGACTCTCTGCGGGAGGAGGTGCGTCAGCTTAAAAAACAACGAGAAGTAACGAAGGAGGAGACCAGCAGTAAAGGGACCTCGTCTTGGAGAGTTGCGAAAGACAGGGGCCTTAAGAAGACTTTGATAAAGCCGCCTTCAAACGCCATAGCAACTTCAAATTCATTTGACGTTTTGGAGGACGAGTGCTGTGGAGAGACTGTGGATCGCGCAAAAGGGAAAGCAACGAAGAGAAAGGAAGCGCAGGCCCCTCAGAGAGTAAAGGAAGTACCTAAGCAAACATTAGTTGTGGGAGATTCCCAGATAAGGTATTTGGATAGAACGTTTTGTGCTAGAGATAGGGGGAACAGGTTAAGGGTTTGCTATCCCGGAGCTGGCATTGGTGATATTATAAACAACATGAATGATATTATGGCTGGTAATGGGAACAATCCCATTATTTGCATTAGCGTGGGAGGAAATGATGTTGGTCGAGTCAGGAGTGAGGAACTGATTCAGAGGTATAAAACAGCCATAGAGTTAGTTAGGAGCAAGGGAGGAATCCCGATCATATGTGGCATTCTTCCAAGAAAGGGAGTGGGAAATGAATGGATATCGAGGGCACTTGGTGTCAATTGCCGGCTGGAAAGATATTGCAAATCAAATGCAATATCTTTCATAGACAACTGGGAACACTTCTATGGAAGAAATGAAATGTATGCTCGTGATGGGGTGCATCTATCGAGAGCTGGGGTTGTTGCTGTTGCGAACTCGCTAGAAGAAGTGGTTAGAGGTGTTTGTTTGGGTTTAAACTGTTAGTAGATAGAGGTATGGGAATTGATTTGGAGGAAGGAGGTAATAAAAGTATGTGTTTGTGGGAGAAAGGAATTGGCAAAACGATCAGGGAAAGAGAAGGTCCGCAAAATAACAATTCACTTAGGGTATATTACACTAACAGTAGAAGTCTAAGAAATAAAATTAACGAATTAAATGCTCTTGTCTGCACAGAAAAAATAGATATTATTGCACTTACCGAAACGTGGATGAATGTAGAAAATAGAGAACTATTAGCTGAATATCAAATATATGGATTTAAACTATTTCACACAGATAGATATATTAGACGAGGAGGTGGAGTAGCCATATATGTTAGGGACAATTTGAAATGTAGTCTCAAAGAGGGAATCAAAACAGAGCCACACACAGAAACTATTTGGATTGAATTAAACGAAAAAGCTAATAATATTATAATAGGAGTAATATATAGGCCACCAAATTTAGACAGAATGGAAGCAAAGCATCTATGGGATGAAATATCTAGAGCATCTAGATCTAACAGTATTTATGTCATGGGTGACTTTAATTTTAGCGGAATAAACTGGTTGAACAAAACAGGGAATAGTGAAGCAGAAGATTTTCTAGAATTAATTGACGATTGCTTTCTTACGCAACACATTAAGGAACCAACACGGGAAAATAATATTTTAGATTTAGTGTTAACTAACAGGGAAACGCAAATTAATGACATCGAAATAGGGAGTGAGCTAGGGAGCAGTGATCACAAAGAAATCAGATTTAGCATAGAATGGAATAGACCAGTAGGAGAAAATTCTGTTAAAATGCCAGATTTTCGAAAAGCTGATTTTAATAGCCTAAGAAATTTTTTGGGTCAAATTGATTGGAAAGGCTTGGGTATGGGGTGTGGGCCTGTCTTGGAGCGAGACATGAACCCAGCGATAGGTGACTTAAATGGGGATTTCGATGTGGATTCAATATATAACTTATTTAAGAATATTCTAAACAAAGCACAGGAACGTAGTATACCATACAAAATGAATAGATCGTATACTAATGACCCAAAGTGGATAACAAAGAATTTGAAGAACCTTATAGGTAAAAAGAGAGCTTGGTACAAAAGGATTAAAAATGGGGAGGTCACTTTAGAACAGGAATTCGTACAACTGGTTAGAAATGTTAAAAAAGAGATAAGGAAAGCAAAAAGGAACTATGAAGTTCGCATAGCAGGGCAAGCAAAGACAAATCCTAAAGGGTTTTTTCAGTTATATCGTACTAAGACTAGGGAAAGGATAGGTCCATTAAAAACTGAGACAGGTCAAATAACAGATAGTGATGAAGAGATGAGTAGTATTTTTAATAAATATTTTGTATCTGTATTTACTAAAGAGGAACTTAACAATATGCCTTCAGCCGAACAAGTCTATGTGGGTGGGGACGAGGACAGGTTGACGAGTTTAGCAGTTACCAGGGAGGATGTTCTTAAACAAATAGTAAAACTCAAACCAAACAAATCCCCAGGGCCGGATGAAGTGTTTGCTAGGGTGCTTAAAGAATGCAAAGAGGAGCTTTGTGACCCACTGTCAACCATATTTAATAAATCAATAGAGTCAGGCAGAGTGCCAGAGTTTTGGAAAGTTGCTAATGTGATACCAGTTTTTAAGAAAGGAGATAGATCACTTGCGTCTAACTATCGACCAATTAGCCTAACGTCTATTGTGGGAAAGTTACTCGAATCTATAATAGCAAATAAAATTCGTCTTCATCTTGAAAAACATAAATTAATAATTGAGTCGCAACATGGTTTTATAAATGGCCGTTCATGTTTAACAAATTTGTTATCTTTTTATTCTAGCATTGTTGAGGCAGTTGATAGTGGTAAGGATTGCGATGTTGTATACCTTGACTTTAGCAAAGCTTTTGATACAGTGCCACATGAAAGACTGATTAAAAAAATAGAGTCTCGTGGTATTGGGGGTGCTATATTAAGCTGGATTAGGGCATGGCTATAGCAAAGGAAACAGAGAGTTAGTATAAATGGAATCAAGTCAGAGTGGGAAAATGTTGTAAGTGGAGTGCCTCAAGGCTCTGTCCTGGGACCTCTGTTGTTTATAATATATATAAATGATTTAGATTCAGGTTTGAGTAGCAACATTTGCAAATTTGCCGATGATACGAAAATCGGTAGGGAAATTAATTCGGAGGAGGACTCACTATCACTTCAAGTTGATCTAGATAGGGTTTTGAAATGGTCAAAGGATTGGCAGATGCAGTTTAATGCTGATAAATGTAAAGTTCTGAGGTTAGGTAATGATGATAGAGTTACAAGATACGAGCTAGATGGTGTTGTGATTGCGAAGTCGGATTGCGAAAGGGATCTGGGAGTTATGATTAGTAAGAATTTAAAACAAAAGGATCAATGCATAAATGTTCGTAATAAGGCAAATCGGACACTTGGATTTATTAATCGCAGCGTTAGTAACAAGACACCTGGTGTGGTTCTCAAGCTATATCTTGCTCTAGTTAGGCCCCATTTAGATTATGCAGTTCAGTTTTGGTCGCCATATTATAGAATGGATATAAATTCACTTGAACGTGTCCAGCGTAGGATGACTAAGTTAATTCCCCAAATTAGAAATCTTTCATATGAAGAAAGATTAACAAAGCTTAAGTTGCATTCACTGGAAAGGCGAAGAGTTAGGGGTGACATGATAGAGGTTTACAAGTGGATGAATGGACATAACCGGGGGGATATTAATAGGGTATTAAAAGTATCAACACAGGACAGAACACGAAACAATGGATATAAATTGGATAAGTTTAGATTTAGGAAAGACTTGGGTAAATACTGGTTCAGTAACAGGGTTGTTGATTTGTGGAACCAATTGCCGCGTAACATTGTGGAGGTGGGGTCCCTCGATTGTTTCAAGCACGGGTTGGACAAGTATATGAGTGGGATTGGGTGGTTATAGAATAGGAGCTGCCTCGTATGGGCCAATAGGCCTTCTGCAGTTACCTTTGTTCTTATGTTCTTATATACATGTACACATACTCATACATACATGTACATATATATACATATACATACACATACTTATTCAATCACCTACTCAAATACACACATCGATAATCTTTGTATCACAAGTGATAGGACACTTGGATATATTATCCGAAGGGTTAGTAACAACCTGGTGTTGTTCTTCATCTATATCTTGCTCTGGTTAGACCCCATTTAGATTTTGCTGTTCAGTTTTGATCGCCGTACTCAAGAATGGATATAAAATCATTTGAACGTATCCAGCGTAGGATGACAAAGTTAATTCCCAATATTAGAAATCTTTCATGTGAAGAAAGGATAACAAAGCTTAAATTGCATTCACTGGAAAGAGTTAAGGATGACAGGATAGAGGTTTACAAGTGGATGAACGGACAAATGGGATATTAATAAGGTATTAAAAGTATCAACACAAGACATAACTCGAAACAATGGGTATAAATTGGATAAGTTTAGATTAAAGAACATAACTGCAGAAGGCCTATTGGCCCATACGAGGCAGCTCCTTTCTATAACCAACCCAATCCCACTCATATACATGTTCAACACACGCTTGAAACAATCGAGGTACCCCACCTCCACCGCGATACGCGGTAATTGGTTCTACAAATCAACAACACTGTTACCGAACCAGTATTTACCCAAGTCTTTTCTAAACTAAATCTAAACTTATCCGTTGATTTTTGTATCATCGGCAAATTTGCAAATGTTGGTACTCAAACCTGAATCTAAATCATTTATATATATATTAAAAACAACAGAGGTCCCAATTGAGTTTAGCAATTACCAAGGAGGATGTAATTAACCAATTAGTAAAACTCAAACCAAACAAATTCCCAGGGCCGGATGAAGTGTTTGCCAGGGTGCTTAAAGAATGCAAAGAGGAACTTTGCGACCCACTGTCTACCATATTGAGTAAATCAATAGAGTCAGGCAGAGTGCCAGAGTTATGGAAAGTTGCTAATGTGATACCAGTTTTAAAGAACATAAATTATTGATTTAGTTATGTTAGTTTAGGTTAGGTTAAGATAGGTAGGGTTGGTTAGGTTCGGTCATATATTTGCGTTAGTTTTAACTCAAATTTAAAAAAAAAACTCATACATATTGAAATGAATAGCTTTGTCATTTCATAAGAAAAAAAATTGAAAAATATTGAAATTCTGAAAAACTTAGCTTATTAGGCAAATTGGGCCTTGCATGGTAGGCGAAGAACTGTGTTTTGGCTAATAGGTACAACATATATATATTATAAAATATAAGGCAACTGCAGAAGGCCTATAGGCCCATACGAGGCAGCTACTATTTATATCCACCCCAATCCCACTCATATACATGTCCAACCTATGCTTGAAACAATCGAGGGACCCCACCTCCACCACGTTCCGCGGTAATTGGTTCAACAAATCAACAACCCTGTTACTGAACCAGTATTTACCCAAGTCTTTCCTAAATCTAAACTTATCCTATTTATACACATTGTTTCACGTTCTGTGTTGTGCTGATACTTTTAATTCCCTATTGATATTCCCTTTGTTACGTCCATTCATCCTCTTGTAAACCTCTATCATGTCACCCCTAACTCTTCGCCTTTCCAGTGAATGCAACTTAAGCTTTGTTAATCATTCTTCATATGAAAGATTTCTAATTTGGGGAATTAACTTAGTCATCCTACGCTGGACACGTTCAAGTGAATTTATATCCGTTCTATAATACGGCGACCAAAACTGAACTGCATAATTCACCTGATCGAGTCGGTCAGGTGAATTCACAGTGAGAGGTTGTGTTAATCGGAGCTCCTGAGTGTTGTTATATTATCATAGCAATATGGAAGTTGTAGTTAAGGACCTGGTGACTCTAGTGGGAGCCCTGAGGACAGAGTTGGACTTTCTGCGGGAGGAGGTGCGTCAGCTTAAAGAACAACGAGAAGTAACGAAGGAGGAGACCAGCAGTAAAGGGACCTCGTCTTGGAGAGTTGTGAAAGACAGGGGCCTTAAGAAGACTTTGATAAAGCCGCCTTCAAACGCCATAGCAACCTCTAATTCATTTGACGTTTTGGAGGACGAGTGCTGTGGAGAGACTGTGGATCGCGCAAAAGGGAAAGCAACGAAGAGAAAGGAAGCGCAGGCCCCTCAGAGGGTAAAGGAAGTACCTAAGCAAACATTAGTTGTGGGAGATTCCCAGATAAGGTATTTGGATAGAACGTTTTGTGCTAGAGATAGGGGGAACAGGTTAAGGGTTTGCTATCCCGGAGCTGGCATTGGTGATATTATAAACAACATGAATGATATTATGGCTGGTAATGGGAACAATCCCATTATTTGCATTAGCGTGGGAGGAAATGATGTTGGTCGAGTTAGGAGTGAGGAACTGATTCAGAGGTATAAAACAGCCATAAAGTTAGTTAGGAGCAAGGGAGGAATCCCGATCATATGTGGCATTCTTCCAAGAAAGGGAGTGGGAAATGAATGGATATCGAGGGCACTTGGTGTCAATTGCCGGCTGGAAAGATATTGCAAATCAAATGCAATATCTTTCATAGACAACTGGGAACACTTCTATGGAAGAAATGAAATGTATGCTCGTGATGGGGTGCATCTATCGAGAGCTGGGGTTGTTGCTGTTGCGAACTCGTTAGAAGAAGTGGTTAGAGGTGTTTGTTTGGGTTTAAACTGTTAGTAGATAGAGGTATGGGAATTGATTTGGAGGAAGGAGGTAATAAAAGTATGTGTTTGTGGGAGAAAGGAATTGGCAAAACGACCAGGGAAAGAGAAGGTCCGCAAAATAACAATTCACTTAGGGTATATTACACTAACAGTAGAAGTCTAAGAAATAAAATTAACGAATTAAATGCTCTTGTCTGCACAGAAAAAATAGATATTATTGCACTTACCGAAACGTGGATGAATGTAGAAAATAGAGAACTATTAGCTGAATATCAAATATATGGATTTAAACTATTTCACACAGATAGATATATTAGACGAGGAGGTGGAGTAGCCATATATGTTAGGGACAATTTGAAATGTAGTCTCAAAGAGGGAATCAAAACAGAGCCACACACAGAAACTATTTGGATTGAATTAAACGAAAAAGCTAATAATATTATAATAGGAGTAATATATAGGCCACCAAATTTAGACAGAATGGAAGCAAAGCATCTATGGGATGAAATATCTAGAGCATCTAGATCTAACAGTATTTATGTCATGGGTGACTTTAATTTTAGCGGAATAAACTGGTTGAACAAAACAGGGAATAGTGAAGCAGAAGATTTTCTAGAATTAATTGACGATTGCTTTCTTACGCAACACATTAAGGAACCAACACGGGAAAATAATATTTTAGATTTAGTGTTAACTAACAGGGAAACGCAAATTAATGACATCGAAATAGGGAGTGAGCTAGGGAGCAGTGATCACAAAGAAATCAGATTTAGCATAGAATGGAATAGACCAGTAGGAGAAAATTCTGTTAAAGTGCCAGATTTTCGAAAAGCTGATTTTAATAGCCTAAGAAATTTTTTGGGTCAAATTGATTGGAAAGTCTTGGGTATGGGGTGTGGGCCGGTCTTGGAGCGAGACATGAACCCAGCGATAGGTGACTTAAATGGGGATTTCGATGTGGATTCAATATATAACTTATTTAAGAATATTCTAAACAAAGCACAGGAACGTAGTATACCATACAAATTGAATAGATCGAATACTAATGACCCAAAGTGGATAACAAAGAATTTGAAGAACCTTATAGGTAAAAAGAGAGCTTGGTACAAAAGGATTAAAAATGGGGAGGTCACTTTAGAACAGGAATTCGTACAACTGGTTAGAAATGTTAAAAAAGAGATAAGGAAAGCAAAAAGAAACTATGAAGTTCGCATAGCAGGGCAAGCAAAGACAAATCCTAAAGGGTTTTTTCAGTTATATCGTACTAAGACTAGGGAAAGGATAGGTCCATTAAAAACTGAGACAGGTCAAATAACAGATAGTGATGAAGAGATGAGTAGTATTTTTAATAAATATTTTGTATCTGTATTTACTAAAGAGGAACTTAACAATATGCCTTCAGCCGAACAAGTCTATGTGGGTGGGGACGAGGACAGGTTGACGAGTTTAACAGTTACCAGGGAGGATGTTCTTAAACAAATAGTAAAACTCAAACCAAACAAATCCCCAGGGCCGGATGAAGTGTTTGCCAGGGTGCTTAAAGAATGCAAAGAGGAGCTTTGTGACCCACTGTCAACCATATTTAATAAATCAATAGAGTCAGGCAGAGTGCCAGAGTTTTGGAAAGTTGCTAATGTGATACCAGTTTTTAAGAAAGGAGATAGATCACTTGCGTCTAACTATCGACCAATTAGCCTAACGTCTATTGTGGGAAAGTTACTCGAATCTATAATAGCAAATAAAATTCGTCTTCATCTTGAAAAACATAAATTAATAATTGAGTCGCAACATGGTTTTATAAATGGCCGTTCATGTTTAACAAATTTGTTATCTTTTTATTCTAGCATTATTGAGGCAGTTGATAGTGGTAAGGATTGCGATGTTGTATACCTTGACTTTAGCAAAGCTTTTGATACAGTGCCACATGAAAGACTGATTAAAAAGATAGAGTCTCATGGTATTGGGGGTGCTATATTAAGCTGGATTAGGGCATGGCTATACCAAAGGAAACAGAGAGTTAGTATAAATGGAATCAAGTCAGAGTGGGAAAATGTTGTAAGTGGAGTGCCTCAAGGCTCTGTCCTGGGACCTCTGTTGTTTATAATATATATAAATGATTTAGATTCAGGTTTGAGTAGCAACATTTGCAAATTTGCCGATGATACGAAAATCGGTAGGGAAATTAATTCGGAGGAGGACTCACTATCACTTCAAGTTGATCTACATAGGGTTTTGAAATGGTCAAAGGATTGGCAGATGCAGTTTAATGCTGATAAATGTAAAGTTCTGAGGTTAGGTAATGATGATAGAGTTACAAGATACGAGCTAGATGGTGTTGTGATTGCGAAGTCGGATTGCGAAAGGGATCTGGGAGTTATGATTAGTAAGAATTTAAAACAAAAGGATCAATGCATAAATGTTCGTAATAAGGCAAATCGGACACTTGGATTTATTAATCGCAGCGTTAGTAACAAGACACTTGGTGTGGTTCTCAAGCTATATCTTGCTCTAGTTAGGCCCCATTTAGATTATGCAGTTCAGTTTTGGTCGCCATATTATAGAATGGATATAAATTCACTTGAACGTGTCCAGCGTAGGATGACTAAGTTAATTCCCCAAATTAGAAATCTTTCATATGAAGAAAGATTAACAAAGCTTAAGTTGCATTCACTGGAAAGGCGAAGAGTTAGGGGTGACATGATAGAGGTTTACAAGTGGATGAATGGACATAACCGGGGGGATATTAATAGGGTATTAAAAGTATCAACACAGGACAGAACACGAAACAATGGGTATAAATTGGATAAGTTTAGATTTAGGAAAGACTTGGGTAAATACTGGTTCAGTAACAGGGTTGTTGATTTGTGGAACCAATTGCCGCGTAACATTGTGGAGGTGGGGTCCCTCGATTGTTTCAAGCACGGGTTGGACAAGTATATGAGTGGGATTGGGTGGTTATAGAATAGGAGCTGCCTCGTATGGGCCAATAGGCCTTCTGCAGTTACCTTTGTTCTTATGTTCTTATGTTCTTAATCTAAATGGAGCCTAACCAGAGCAAGATATAGCTTAAGAACCACATCAGGTGTCTTGTTACTAACGCTTCGATTAATAAATCCGAATGTCCTCTTTGCCTTATTACGAACATTCATGCATTGATCCTTTAGTTTTAAATTCTTACTAATCATAACTCCCGGATCCCTTTCGCAATCCGACTTCGCAATCTCAACACCATCTAGCTCGTATCTTGTAACTCTATCATCATTACCTAGCCTCGGAACTTTACATTTATCAGCATTAAACTGCATCTGCCAATCTTTGACCATTTCAAAACCCTATTTAGATCAACTTGAAGTGATAGTGAGTCTTCTTCCAGGTTAATTTCTCTAAGGATTTTTGTATCATCTGCAAATTTGCAAATGTTGCTACTCAAACCTGAATCTAAATCATTTA
Organism: Procambarus clarkii; assembly: GCF_040958095.1. NCBI lineage: Eukaryota > Metazoa > Arthropoda > Malacostraca > Decapoda > Cambaridae > Procambarus > Procambarus clarkii. The sequence continues at coordinate 882,715 of NW_027189134.1, forward strand.
TATATATTAAAAACAACAGAGGATGGCATAGTTAATTCCCAATATTAGAAATTTTTCATAAGAAGAAAGATTAACAAAGCTTAAATTGCATTTACTGGAAAGGAGAAGAGTTAAGGGTGACAAAATAGAGGTTTACAAATGGATGAATGGACATAACAGAGGGGATATTAATAAGGTATTAAAAATATCAACACAAGACAGAACGCGAAACAATGGGTATAAATTGGATAAGTTTAGATTTAAGAACATATAAACAAAGGTAACTGCAGAAGGTCTATTGGCCAATACGAGGCAGCTATTATCTATAACTACCCAATCCCACTCATAAACATTTAATTCCTTCATAATAACAAATTTCGATTTCTCCTGTAAATTAAATTGTTTAATTATGAGTGCATCTCAAACTGCTTTCAACACCACATCCAATGCAGATAATATTTCAACAAAATGCTTGACTACAGAAATTATATGTTAAATAAGGTTCTAGGAGGAACAAAAACAGAAAAATCTTACTCGTGCATATATGAAGAAAAAACAGATAAAACTTTGCGTTATCTTTGTTAAGATAAACAAATATTTATTTAACTTTGAACAATCTTGAGTTGTTGTACACTAACACCTCCCTTGTATTATCTTGTGCTACTTCACATGTCTAAGCTGCTTGAATCTCTTCCCACACTCTAGACACTCATAGAGGACGATCACCAAAATGCACAAGCTCGTAAATGACGTATTATAGCTCCACGTGTTCTAAAATGTTTGCCACACTCGGCACATTCAAAAGGTCTTTCACCTGTATGCACCATCCTGTGAGTCTTCATCCCTACTAGATGCTTAAATCTCTTTCCACACTCTGGACACTGATGAGGTTTATCACTTGAATGCACTACCATGTGGTTCTTCATATTTCCAAGCAGATTGAATAGCTTCCCACACTCGGCACATTCAAAACGCCTTTCACCCGTATGCACCATCCTGTGAGTCTTCATAGAGTCAACACGTTTGAATCTCTTCCCACACTCTGGACACTCATAAGATTTGTCACCTGAATGCACAAGCATGTGACGTATTAGAACTCCATTTGTTCTAAATTTTTTGCCACACTTGGCACATTCAAAAGGTCTTTCACCTATATGCACCATCCTGTGAGTCTGCATACCTACACGATGATTGAATCTCTTTCCACACTCTGGACACTGATGAGGTTTGTCATCTGAATGCACTAACATGTGTTGCTGCATATTTCCAAGCTGATTGAATACCTTCCCACACTCTGGACACATATAAGGTTTTTCACCTGAATGCACTAACATGTGAGTCTTCATTTTTCCAGGAAACCTGAATACCTTTCCACACTCTGGACATTGGTGAGTCATCTTCTTTATGAGAATTTTGTGAGAAGGTGTCCTCCTCCGGATGACTGCACAAGTGGTGATATCGAGCGTGGGGTACAGTGTCAATGTTGACGGTTATGCAAGGCTTGAATGTCGTTCCTTAGAGCTAGATTTGATGTTGACCAAACCACACACTAGAGAGTGAAGGGACGACGACGTTTAGGTCCGTTCATGACCATTCTCAAGTCGATTGTGATGAGGGAAGTTGTTGTTTTTGACAATAAATAGGCAAGATAGAGGTGAGGAGAAGGAAATAATAGATTTCATTTCTTTTATTTATTATGCATCCCGTACCCATCCTGTGGGCTGTGGTGTAAAGGCTTAAAGTGGCACATAAATAGGTTCAGGAACTGAACCCTCTAGTTCGTTAAGCTAAGCAAAAACCAATCTTTTGACGCTAGTTACACTATTATTAATGCTATATATACATGTACACATACTCATACATACATGTACATATATATACATATACATACACATACTTATTCAATCACCTACTCAAATACACACATCGATAATCTTTGTATCACAAGTGATAGGACACTGGGATATATTATCCGAAGGGTTAGTAACAAGACACCTGGTGTTGTTCTTCATCTATATCTTGCTCTGGTTAGACCCCATTTAGATTTTGCTGTTCAGTTTTGATCGCCGTACTATAGAATGGATATAAAATCATTTGAACGTATCCAGCGTAGGATGACAAAGTTAATTCCCAATATTAGAAATCTTTCATGTGAAGAAAGGATAACAAAGCTTAAATTGCATTCACTGGAAAGAGTTAAGGGTGACAGGATAGAGGTTTACAAGTGGATGAACGGACAAATGGGATATTAATAAGGTATTAAAAGTATCAACACAAGACATAACTCGAAACAATGGGTATAAATTGGATAAGTTTAGATTAAAGAACATAACTGCAGAAGGCCTATTGGCCCATACGAGGCAGCTCCTTTCTATAACCAACCCAATCCCACTCATATACATGTTCAACACACGCTTGAAACAATCGAGGTACCCCACCTCCACCGCGATACGCGGTAATTGGTTCTACAAATCAACAACACTGTTACCGAACCAGTATTTACCCAAGTCTTTTCTAAACTAAATCTAAACTTATCCGTTGATTTTTGTATCATCGGCAAATTTGCAAATGTTGGTACTCAAACCTGAATCTAAATCATTTATATATATATTAAAAACAACAGAGGTCCCAATTGAGTTTAGCAATTACCAAGGAGGATGTAATTAACCAATTAGTAAAACTCAAACCAAACAAATTCCCAGGGCCGGATGAAGTGTTTGCCAGGGTGATTAAAGAATGCAAAGAGGAACTTTGCGACCCACTGTCTACCATATTGAGTAAATCAATAGAGTCAGGCAGAGTGCCAGAGTTATGGAAAGTTGCTAATGTGATACCAGTTTTTAAGAACATAAATTATTGATTTAGTTATGTTAGTTTAGGTTAGGTTAAGATAGGTAGGGTTGGTTAGGTTCCGTCATATATTTACGTTAGTTTTAACTCAAATTTAAAAAAAAAACTCATACATATTGAAATGAATAGCTTTGTCATTTCATAAGAAAAAAATTGAAAAATATTGAAATTCTGAAAAACTTAGCTTATTAGGCAAATTGGGCCTTGCATGGTAGGCGAAGAACTGTGTTTTGGCTAATAGGTACAACATATATATATATATATATATATATATATATATATATATATATATATATATATATATATATATATATATATATATATATATATATATATATATATATATATATATATATATATATATATATATATATGTATATATACATTATATACATTATATTATATTATATACATTATAAATACTGGTTCAGTTATAAGGCAACTTATAACTGAACCAGTATTTACTGAACCAGTATTTACCCAAGTCTTTCCTAAATCTACACTTATCCTATTTATACACATTGTTTCACGTTCTGTGTTGTGCTGATACTTTTAATTCCCTATTGATATTCCCTTTGTTACGTCCATTCATCCTCTTGTAAACCTCTATCATGTCACCCCTAACTCTTCGCCTTTCCAGTGAATGCAACTTAAGCTTTGTTAATCATTCTTCATATGAAAGATTTCTAATTTGGGGAATTAACTTAGTCATCCTACGCTGGACACGTTCAAGTGAATTTATATCCGTTCTATAATACGGCGACCAAAACTGAACTGCATAATCTAAATGGAGCCTAACCAGAGCAAGATATAGCTTAAGAACCACACCAGGTGTCTTGTTACTAACGCTTCGATTAATAAATCCGAATGTCCTCTTTGCCTTATTACGAACATTCATGCATTGATCCTTTAGTTTTAAATTCTTACTAATCATAACTCCCGGATCCCTTTCGCAATCCGACTTCGCAATCTCAACACCATCTAGCTCGTATCTTGTAACTCTATCATCATTACCTAGCCTCGGAACTTTTCATTTATCAGCATTAAACTGCATCTGCCAATCTTTGACCATTTCAAAACCCTATTTAGATCAACTTGAAGTGATAGTGAGTCTTCTTCCAGGTTAATTTCTCTAAGGATTTTTGTATCATCTGCAAATTTGCAAATGTTGCTACTCAAACCTGAATCTAAATCATTTATATATATTAAAAACAACAGAGGATGGCATAGTTAATTCCCAATATTAGAAATCTTTCATAAGAAGAAAGATTAACAAAGCTTAAATTGCATTTACTGGAAAGGAGAAGAGTTAAGGGTGACAGGATAGAGGTTTACAAATGGATGAATGGACATAACAGAGGGGATATTAATAAGGTATTAAAAATATCAACACAAGACAGAACGCGAAACAATGGGTATAAATTGGATAAGTTTAGATTTAAGAACATATAAACAAAGGTAACTGCAGAAGGTCTATTGGCCAATACGAGGCAGCTATTATCTATAACTACCCAATCCCACTCATAAACATTTAATTCCTTCATAATAACAAATTTCGATTTCTCCTGTAAATTAAATTGTTTAATAATGAGTGCATCTCAAACTGCTTTCAACACCACATCCAATGCAGATAATATTTCAACAAAATGCCTGACGACACAAATTATATGTTAAATAAGGTTCTAGGAGGAACAAAAACAGAAAAATCTTACTCGTGCATATATGAAGAAAAAACAGATAAAACTTTGCGTTATCTTTGTTAAGATAAACAAATATTTATTTAACTTTGAACAATCTTGAGTTGTTGTACACTAACACCTCCCTTGTATTATCTTGTGCTACTTCACATGTCTAAGCTGCTTGAATCTCTTCCCACACTCTAGACACTCATAGAGGACGATCACCAAAATGCACAAGCTCGTAAATGACGTATTATAGCTCCACGTGTTCTAAAATGTTTGCCACACTCGGCAC